>NC_058409.1:29692518-29748944 GCF_002201575.2 Neomonachus schauinslandi | reverse complement strand
GTAAGCTCTCAATACATAGGTGAAATTCTTTTTGTTGTATAAGACCATCCATTGTCTTTGTTTGAAAGACAATGGATATTCACATGCAAAAGAATGAACTTGGACCTCTACTTCACATCATACACTTTCAGAACAGATCTAAACCTAAATCTAAGAACTACAATTATTGACACTTAGAAGAAAACATTAACATAACTCTTTATGACCTCTGACTGGGCAATGGTTTCTAAGCTATGACACCAAAAGGACAAATAATAGAAGAAAAAAGATAAAAGATTTGATTGATGCGCCTGGGTGGCATCATCAAAATTTGAAATTTTTGCGCTTCAAAAGACACTATCAAGAAAGTGAAAAGACTGGGGTGCCTGGGTGGCTCAGTCGTTAAGCATCTGCCTTCAGTTTGAGTCATGGTCTCAGGGTCCTGGGATCCAGCCCCACATCGGGCTCCCTGCTCGGTGGGGAGCCTGCTTCTCCCTCTCCCTCCAGCGCCCACTCATTTTCTCTCTCTCTCAAATAAATAAAATCTTTAAAAAAAGAAAAGATGTGATACATCCGTACAATGAGATATTTAACCATAAAAAGGAATGAAGTACTGATACATGCTACATGAATGAATCTTCTAAGTACACACTATGTGAAAGAAGCCCCACAAAAGGCCACATATTGTATTATTCCATTTAATGTGTAATGTCCACAATAAGTAAATCCAGAGACAAAAGCCAGATTAGTGGTTGCCAGCACGTGGGGCAGAAAGAAAGAGTGAGGACTAACTGCTAATAAGTATGGGGTTTCTTTCTGGAGTAATGAAAATGTTCTGGAATTATACAGTGGTAATGGCTGCACAACCTTGTAAATATACTAAAACCAATGAACTGTACACTTTAAAAGAGTGAATATTACGGAATGTGAATTATGGCTCAATAAATAAAGAGATAAAGAATATCAAATGCAGTGACCTGAAAGAGAGCACAGGCCTTGAAGTTGGAGATAAGCCTATGTTTTGGCTTTCTCACTGATCAGCTATGTGACTGGACTGCACTGCCTGTTTTCTCTTCTCCAAAGTATAGACAATACTTTGCTGTGAGGGACAACTAAGATAAGCTATCTAAAATGTCTCATTTGTTACCTTGCACTAGGAAACAATACAGGGTTGGCAGAATTATTATTATTAAGTAAAACTAGATGAGAAGACAGAGAAATGGGTCTTCATCGTGTTTCAAGAGCACCCATTTTTTCAACAACCACCTTTAAGAGCATTAATTAATGCCTTCTTGTAACAAATGTTTACTGAACACCTTCTAGGAGCCAGGCACCTTTCTAACCACTTAGGATAGAAATTAACTAACCAGGGGCTCCTGGGTGGCTCAGTGAGTTGAGTGTCTGACTCTTGATTTGGGCTCAGGTCATGATCACAGGGTTCTGAGACTGAGTCCTGCATCAAGCCCCACACTGAGCTCTGTGCTCAAAGTGGAGTCTGCTTGTCCCTCTCCTTCTGCTCCTCTCCCCTGTGCACACACACTATCTTTCTCTCTCTAAAATAAATAAAATAAAATCTTTTTAAAAATAATAAATTAATTAACCAGACAAAAAAACCTTGCCTGCAGAGAGCTTACATTCTAATGGGAGGGGAAGATGATAAACATAATCAAGTCAATTATATAGTTGGTGAACCAAAAGTACTTGTGAGAGGGAAAAAAGGACAAGGAGAGTGGGGATATAATACATAATTTACAATAGGGGCATCAAGGCAGGCCTCATTGAAAAAGCACCACTTGAGGAGAGTCTTAAAAAAAGGAAGCAAAGGAACAATGTGGCTATCTTAAGAAATCATTCCAAGCAGAGGGAACACCAACTCAAAGGACCTAGGACAGATATACACTAAAATGATCCTGGAAAGCCAAGGAAGCCAGTACATCTGTCAAGGAGGGAATGAGGAGGAGCAACTTTGTAGGAGGTGCAAAACGCAGATTTCAAGGGTAACAGAACAAGACTGCTCTTTCAAGAATCTGGTCTGCAGGGGCACCTGGGTGGCTCAGTCGTGAAGCGTCTGCCTTCGGCTCAGGTAATGTTCCCAGAGTCCTGGGATCCAGCCCCGCATCGGGCTCCCTGCTGGGTGGGAAGCTTGCTTCTCCCTCTCCCACTCCCCCTGCTTGTGTTCCCTGTCTCGCTGTCTCTCTGTCAAATAAATAAATAAAATCTTTAAAAAAAAAAAAAAAAATCGGGGCGCCTGGTGGCTCGGTCATTAGGCGTCTGCCTTCAGCTCAGGTCATGATCCCAGGGTCCTGGGATCGAGCCCCACATCAGGCTCCGTCCTCGGCGGAGAGCCTGCTTCTCCCTCTCCCACTCCCCCTGCTTGTGTTCCCTCTCTCGCGGTCTCTGTCAAATAAATGAAATCTTAAAAAAAAAAAAAAAAAATCTGGTCTGCAACCAGGAAGAGAAGTCAAGGTCTTTTTTTTTTTTTTTTTTTTAAGATTTTATTTATTTTCAAGAGAGAGAATGAGAGACAGAGAGCCTCATGAGAGGGAGGAGGGTCAGAGGGAGAAGCAGACTCCCTGCCGAGCAGGGAGCCCGATGCGGGACTCAATCCCGGGACTCCAGGATCATGACCTGAGCCGACAGCAATCACTTAACCACCTGAGTCACCCAGGCGTTCACTCAAGGTCCTATAGAGAGAGAGAGAGAGAGAGAGAGAGTGTGTGTGTGTATAGACGGGTAGCAGTATAATGGGAAAGAATAGGATTGTTAGTCACACAGACAGAAACTGTAGCTTCACCACTAAACAGGTCTCACTTTCCACAACTATAAAACAGATATAATACAGGTGATCCTCACTTTGCACAGTAGTAGAGTCCATAAAAATAACCATGCAAGCTGTAACGCTGCAAAATAATCTTAAATCAATGGGAAAATCATGATTATCCTGTGACCTTAAACATTTTTTGACAAAATGTTAAAAGCTCCTTTACTACTAATCATAAATGTCCAGGGAAATGAAAAAAAAAAAGTACAATTAATATTTATTTAATACATTGTAACTTAAAAACATTATGAACGATGAAAATTAGTGTTTTTTCTTTGTAAGAGAGCTACTCAAAAGTAATTTTCTTTTCTTTTTTTTTTTTTTTAAGATTTTATTTATTTATTTGAGAGAGGGAGAAGCAGTCTCACCACTGAGCAGGGAGTCCTACACAGGGCTCAATCCCAGGACCCTGAGATCATGACCTGAGCGAAAGGCAGCCGCTTAACTGACTGAGCCACCCAGGCGCCCTTTTTTTTTGTTGTTAGATTTTTCTATTTATTTATATGGAAGAGAGAGGGCACGTGTGAGTGTGGGAGTGTGCAAGTGGGGGGTGGGGGAGGAGGGCAGAGGGAAAAAATCTCAAGCAGACTCTGTGCTGAGCCCCACACAGGGCTCAATCTCACGACCCTGAGATCAGGGCCTGAGCTGAAACCAAGAATCGCCTACTTAATGGACTACACCACTCAGGCACCCCTAGAGTCTCTTTTAACAGCAGTGGTGTCAACATATCTAGTCAGCTATTTCTTCTTTAACTTAATTTACATTCTATTCAAATTTAAATTCCAGGTTTATCACTTTCTGTTTCTTTGCTGCGCTTCCATTTTGTTAGCAAATTTGTTCTTTCAATGATCCCTTTTTGTAAAAGGGTTCATGTTGGGTTTATCACTGGGAGATAAGGAGGCAACACAACCACACACAGAACGAACTAAACTCTTGCACGGTGACCAATTACTAAGAGAACTTGAAAGAAGGGATATGACTGCTCAGTGATCATAATGCGCATTTTTATGTAGTGGTTTGTACCCTTAAGAGCTAGCAACCAAGTCCATATTCCATGCATTCACTCACAGTTAATGTATTCACTCACAGTTTAGTTACCATGGTAACCAAAATTGGAACCATGTTGGTGGGGGACTGGCTTTTTTTTTTTTTTTTTAAGATTTTATTTATGGGCGCCTGGGTGGCTCAGTTGGTTAAGCAACTGCCTTTGGCTCAGGTCATGATCCTGGAGTCCCGGGATCGAGTCCTGCATTGGGCTCCCTGCTCGGCAGGGAGTCTGCTTCTCCCTCTGACCCTCCCCCCTCTCATGCTCTCTCTCTCATTCTTTCTCTCAAATAAATAAATAAAATCTTTAAAAAAAAAAAAAAGATTTTATTTATTTAGAGAGAGAGAGTACAAGCAGGGGGAAGGGCAGAAGAAGAGGGAGAGAGAATCCCAAGTAGACTCCACGCTGAGCGCAGAGCCCCATGTGAGGCTCGATCTCGCGACCCCCTCATAGATCATGACCTGAGCCAACATCAAGAGTCGGATGCCAACTGAATGAGCCACCAAGGCATTCCGAATGACTGGTGTTATTTAACTCAACTGTGTAAGTGAAATTTGTACATATTGGAACCTTGCAAAAGTGAGGATTGTCTGTACCTACTTCCTAGGGTTGCTGCAGAGATAAAGACAAATGTTTAGTAAAGTGCTTATAACAGTGCCTGCACTCCCATACTATCTATTATTGCTACTGGAATTATAGATAGATGAAGGAGGAAAGGAAGGCAAAAAGGCATGAAAGATACATAAGTGAAGAATGAAGATTCTGGATCACAGACAGAACACACATAGCCATGAAAGGGGGGGAAAAGAGGTTCTTGGACCCTCAGATGATAAGTGAAAGCAGAGGTAGCAAGAGTTCGGCTTCCAGGCAGTATGAAGCTCAGCACTGTTGGATAATCTCATTATCCGATAAACTCGGATATCCGATTCCGATAAACTCGGAATCAGCTGCTACTGGAAATGAAAAAGAGAGTTAACCTGGGGTAAATAAAACTGTAGGCGGAAGAAAAGGCCCAGATTAGGCCAAACAGGATGAACTTAAGGTAGATTCTTAAAATTATAGTCTGTCTAAAATGAATCAAAATTCTTTAATAATTAGGTTACATTCAAATGGACAGATCTTGTAGATAATTTTAAATATAATTTTAATCACTTATCCTCACTGTATTAATCCCAAGTTTTCACCAACTCTAATCTCTTTCACCAAAACCTCCTCCTTCTAAATTCTCACTCCCACACAAGTTCCTCTTCAATAGCCTCAAGCCTTCTACAGCTAGCATATAATTCCAAACTAAAATCAGGCGAAATGACAACAAATAAGTGGAAAGAAGAAAGCAAATTAAGTACATATACATCTACCCTAATCTCTTTTAGCTCAAAGCCATAATGACAAATCTTTAACTTCACAGCTAACAGTATTAGTAATTTAAAAATACATCACAAATATACTGTATGGTGGAATAAAACCTTCACATTTTCTCTACTCACAGAACTATGAACAAATATGTAAATAAGCCACTAGCTAAAAACAAGGTCCTCAGGCTTCTGCTGAATGGTCATCTCTCTAAAAGGAACATGACACTAAGATTGATGTGAAATATTTAGTAAGTTTTTAAAAAAATAAAAAGAATCAAGAATTCTTTAAGAATAATAAAATATAACTGTTAATTAGTTTACAGAGCGTACTTTTTTAAGATTTTTGCTTTTTTATTTGACAGAAAGAGAGAAAGAGCACAAGCAGGAGGAGTGGCAGGCAGAGGGAGTAGCAGGTTGCCAGATGAGCAGGGAGCCCGACGCGGGACTCGATCCCAGGACCCTGTGATTATGACCTGAGTTGTAGGCAGACACTTAACCCACTGAGCCACCCAGGCGCCCCAACAGAGCACACTTTTTAAGAGTTAACAAAAGCCCTCTTTCTGCACACAACAAGGCAAACTGAGAAAACTGCAGCAGACAGGCAATCTGTCCAAAGTCACACGGTCAGCAGTAAAGGCTGAAAATATAACTGGGTCCTCTGGCCTTGTCCCAATTGTCTCCAGTCAACTCCACACTGCAGGAGGTATTTACTACAATATGAAAGAGATGAAATTTAAGAGAACCCCTAGTACTGTTCTATCTGCCATGAAATCAGAACTGTCAACATGCCCATTCCCTGGTGTTTTCCCCCAACTAAGCTGGGGATAGAAGTTAAGTTACTCAGGAGTTCAAAACAAGGACAAAGGGCAACTGTAAAGGAAATAAACCAAAAGCCCCACAATTCTACATTAGAACAGGACAAGATCAAGGCCTTTTGGAAGCCTCAAATAACTTAAGTGAACTCCCTTGAATGCAACCCAACTTTTTATAAAATTACAGGGAAAGAATATGCTTGTAAACAGTGTGGGGTAGCAGGGTGTAGGAGAGAGAAAGACAAAAAATAGAAGGATTGGTTTTTCTTCTTTAGAGAGTAGGAAATGAGATACTCTGTTATGTTGCTCTCCTTTAAAATACAGAAGGTTACAAAGTGATGTTAATGAATACACTCTATTCTCCCAGAATACCATATGGTATAGATCAAACAAGGCGCTGGAACTGGGCTTGAATCCCAACTTTGCTACTTGGCACCTGTGTGAATTTGGGTTGCTTTATGTCTACCTGTTTAGTCTTCTGTAAAATGGAGAATACCGCATCTCAGCGCACTGGGTTGTTTTGAAAACAGAGGTAATGAATGCAGAGCTTAACAAATACTTCTGTGTTCCTTCCACTTTCCCATCTACTTTCTCCAATTATTTAACCTATCCGGAACATGATCACTGCTCACACACCGTTTCTTACATTTTTAGAAATAAAGTCATGCTAGCAAGTTTCCTACAGAATAAAAGAAAATTAACTTTTGATTTATAATATGAAGCAATATACGTGGGGGGCACTCCCTCACTTCAAGCTCCATAGTGCAGATGGTAGAAAAAACTGGTCCTTTTGTGGTAATGGCTACAAAGTGTGATTTTGTTCCCCTTACTGCACCTTAGTTTTTCCATCTGTTTAAAAAAAAAAAGAAATTAAGCCCATTTGAGGTTCCTTCCAGTTTTTAGGAACTGGTTATCTCCTCCACCTATCCCATTTACAACTTCACATCCCAGAAAACTCATGCCATACTACAAGAACAGCTCCCAACCACAATGCCATAGCAAAGGGTCTCAGGTCCTCAAAAATCCAGGTATATAAACATCCAGAGCCTTCAAAAGTCCTCCAAGAGACCCAACAGATAAGGAGCAAAGTTGTATCTTCCCTAAAATAACACTAAGGGTAAGTCTAATATGCTCCTCAACCAGAACCTTTTCTACTTGTCTAGAAAAAGACAAGAACTTTGCCAGCCCAGCAGAGAAACATGGCTTACCTTCTATAAATTACATAAACTGCTGACTTCAGTCCCCTTATTAATGGAAAAAATTTTTATATTTCTACTTTAAATAGCTGATATAGGGGCACCTGGATGGCTCAGTTGGTTAAGTGACTGCCTTCAGCTCAGGTCACGATCCTGGAGTCCCAGGATTGAGTCCCACATGGGGCTTCCTGCCCAGCAGGGAGTCTGCTTCTCCTCTGACCTCTCTCTCTGAGTCTGCTCTCTATCTTACTTTCTCTCTCTCAAATAAATAAAATCTTAAAAAAAAAAAAATTAAATAGCTGATATATAACAATCCATACTGCACAATGAAAACTGAAATCACAGGGGCACCTGGCTAGCTCAGTCAGAAGAGCATGTGACTCTAGATCCCAGGGTTGTGAGTCTGAGCCCTATGTTGGGTGTAGAGATTACTTTAAAAACAAACAAACTTTACGAAAATAATTTTAAAAAAAGAAAATGGAAATCACAATGTGCTTATAACATGAGAATGGGATGGGACAAGATTACACCAACATACACAAAAATATTAACAGAGGTGGTACATCACAAAGTGGTACAGCAGGTTTGTAGATTATCTTCTGCTGTTTGTGTGTTTGTATGTGTGTTTTAAACTTTCTATAATGAACATACATACTTTTTTTTTTTAAGTTTATTCTTTTAGTAATCTCTACACCCAATGTGGGACTTGAACTCATGACCCCAAGTATCAAGAGTTGCATGCTCTTCCAACTGAGCCAGCCAGATGTCCCTGAACATATGTAGTTTTAAAGAAAAGTTTTTAGATGATCAAAAAATGCAAACTATCGGGCGCCTGTGTGGCTCAGTTGGTTAAGCGACTGCCTTCAGCTCAGGTCATGATCCTGGAGTCCCGGGATCGAGTCCCACATCGGGCTCCCTGCTCAGCAGGGGGTCTGCTTCTCCCTCTGCCCTCTTCCCTCTCGTGCTCTCTGTCTCTCATTCTCTCTCTCTCAAATAAATAAATAAAATCTTTTTTTAAAAAAAATGCAAACTATCTTTAATTCATGTCTGTGATACATAAAACTTTTTTTTAAAGATTTTATTTATTTATTTGACAGAGCGAGAGAGACAGTGAGACAGGGAACACAAGTAGGGGGAGTGGGAGAGGGAGAAGCAGGCTTCCCGCTGAGCAGGGAACCCGATGTGGGGCTCGATCCCAGGACCCTGGGATCATGACCTGAGCCGAAGGCAGACGCTTCATGACTGAGCCACAAGGGTGCCCGTGATACATAAAACTTAAGGTTTCCAAGAAAAGCACTCAAAGTCTATATACAACATTTCTTTTTCTAAGGTATAAAAAACCCACAGCTACTAAGTGCCACTGTAAAAAGAAAAAAGTAAAATTAGCATACAGTAGAAAATATAAAAGCTTTGTGAAATCAGCTGTCTTAAGAAGCTTATCTAAAATATGGGTGAGCCAAGTGATAAAATAAGGGGCCATCTGTAGCCCCAATCTCATTATTATTTTTGTTTAGTTGCTGCAGGAATTCAACTATTATACAAACCTTAAGTAGGTATTTCTTAAATAGAATATTTTATGAGAGCACACTGTTATCAACCACCAAATACAGAGAAAGATTTTAAGACATTCACCTCAATATGCTTTAGAGGACCACAAACACAGCCTGTGTCAAAACGACAGAAGCTTCCAGAAGAGCTGAAAACCATTCACCATCTCAAACATGTTCAAATTCCTTATTCATTTCAGGATCAATTTCAAGGCCATATGTGGAATTCTAATTCCCCCTCTTCCACTGATTTCCCAAATGGCCTTGGCTCAACTCATTTTGATCTCTACCTCAAAATGATTTTAAATACCTCAATTTTTTTTCTTTTCAATCAACTATCTCATACTATACTTGTCAACAATGGCAGCCTTCAGTCTTCAAAATAAAAAACTGTCCTAGGGGCGCCTGGGTGGCTCAGTCGTTAAGCGTCTGCCTTCGGCTCAGGTCATGATCCCAGGGTCCTGGGATCGAGCCCCGCATCGGGCTCCCTGCTCGGCGGGAAGCCTGCTTCTCCCTCCTCCACTCCCCCTGCTTGTGATCCTGCTCTCGCTGTGTCTCTCTCTGTCAAATAAATAAATAAAATCTTTAAAAAAAAAAAAAAAACTGTCCTATTTACCATATCCCTTTCAAACTTTTGAAAAGAGAATAAAACTTCGGCCACAAAAACATTAGTCTTTAGGTTTCTGATTCAAAATAACCCCCTTAAATCATATTACTCTATAGAGGATAACGCAGTCATTAAATATTATGTTGTATCAGAGTACTTAAAAAAAAGTAAATGACTCTATCGAACACAACATATTTCCACCCACGTAAATCTATTCATAGAAAACAAAGTTTAAGGGTCTACAACCAAAATTTTAACCACTGGTTTCATCTCTGGATAGCAAAATTATAGCTGATTTTTATTTTCTTCTTTTTGCTCTTACCATCAAAAACAGTCACTGAAGAAAATTAGCTTTTTAAAAAAAAAAAGTTTTTAATTCTACCCAAGGAGTAACCAGAGGAGATGGGGGGGGGGGGGAAGGCAAGCAACCAACATCACAAGTAAGTCTGTTATAAATCACCCTCCACTTGATCGTTTGGCATCTTTACAGAGGAAAGTAAAAAACACCTAACCCTGAATTTGAATAGCTAAAAGTCCCCTACCATGGGATTCCTAATTCTTAAAAGTTACTTTTTCAATACTCTAGGTCCACTGATAGGCTTACTTTATACCAAATTCTCTTAAATATATCTGATTAATGGATCTCACCAAAAAGTGATATAACTGTTCTTATTTATTATTCCACCATTTTTATAAAATAATAAACTGACAGAACCAAGGCTTCATAAAATTATTTGCTAGCTTCAAGATAATCAAGAATTAACACCCATTTCTCAACCTGCCCCACTACCCCCAGCCCCCCAATTTTTTAATTCTTTTTCCATGACCCGGTAATAAAATATTTTCCTTACTTGTGAATGAAGATGAACTGGCAATACCGTTGCAAAGAATGACGGATTTCATTACATACTCCTTAGGGGAAGGAACCAAATGGTAGTATGTATCAGACATAACCTGTATGTATATATCACTGGTATGTATCACCATATCCTGTGACATGGGGATGAACACTTAACTTAATCCTCTTTCACCTTTCCATTCATCACTGGGGGATATTTGGCAAAAATCAGAGACCTCTAGATAATGCTTCCACAATTAGAGAAAAACTGACAATGATTCAAAGAATTCCTAACAGATGCTTTAATAGAACTTTCCTGGGGGGCCATTTTTAATCCACAAAACTGTTCATCTTTTGAATATCAACCCAGGAAATAAACATTTAATATCATGTTATATAACTACTATAAGCCCCTCGGAATCAGCTCAGAGAGTGCCTAGAAAAACTCTCAACCTACTCGCCCTTTCTCATCCCCTGGGGATAACAGAAAGGAGCTTTGAAATTTCTACTTTTACCAGGCGACAAAATGGATTTTTTAAAATAGTTAAAATAGAGTACCACACATATTCATGTTCTCATTTTCCTTACTAATTCAAGTGTGCCCTGCTGCTATTCAGAAACACTTCAAAGAGAGGCACTTACTTCCTGATTACACATTCAAATAAATGCATAACATGCATTTCAACTTGGAATCACTTTCTTAAGAAATTAACTAGTAGAAACCACGTTACTGCAACATCATGGTTGAAGTCATGCCAAAGTCAAAATTTTAATACCTAAGATAACTTCCTCAGCTACACCGTACAAATATGTTAAGGCAATACTATTACCCAGTGTAACTTAAAAGTATTATTGTGTTGGTTAGTGTTATCCATTAAACATTTAACAAGACAATTTTAAAAAAAGGAGGAACAATTTCAAAATGAAAGGAAACATTAGAATTTAATAACTTCTTTCTCCTTTCCTCACTTTCAAGCTGGCTATACCAGAAACCAAGTCTGCAAAAGCAGCATATGCTCACATAAGGGTAGTGATCCAGAAGCAGACAGCATGCTTGACACATCCCAAGTCAAAGAAAATATAGCCTCCACCCTAGAGACTTACAGTTTAAGTCAGAAAGACAACTTTAAGACATAAAACACCCAGATGACAACCAGTTAATGATTTTTTTTGGAATTTATATTTCACTTTTCCTGCTCAAGTTAAATGAAGAGCAAGAGAAAATGAATTAAATGGTGGGAGTGGAGGAATGGGGGTCAATAATGAACAAGTTTTAAATTAATCACAGACCTCAGGAACATGGGAAGGGAAAGAACTGGAATGGGAGCACTTCCAAAAACAGTCCCAGCCATCAGGGGATCACATGAAAAGAGACATCCATAACAATAAGAGGAGAACACAGGATGCAAAATATAGCAAGATGGCAAGGGGAAAAGTCAGGATAACAGTAAGAAGCCAGAACTCAAAACAAGAATATGAGAAAAATCAGATGATTTCTTGGTAACTTTAATGAAGAAAATGATCATACTAATCTGAAAATCTAATTAACTTAAATCTTTTTCAAAATGTTAAATATTTCTCTGCTATTGCTCTTCCAGAGCATCATTATTAACACTTTTTGAAACCCATAATCAACATTCCAGGGTAGGAATACTTGTTTGTCAATTTTCTCCTGTGAAAAATCGAAGAGCACATATATAAGATCAAGCACCTGATTCCAACCTGATTAAAAATCACACTAACAAGACCAAATTAAAATGCAATCTCTCACATACCCACACAAAGCTATCTTTCAAGTCTTCACATCATGAACTACCTAAACCAGATTCCAATGTCTCCTGTCTACCTCTCAAACCCTACTCAAAGAAAGTCTCTTGACAGTTGCTTTGTCCTGATCACATCTGCCTTTTAACATCTATCTTCCAGGCTGCCTATATTAGATGTGGGTACATCAGTCTGAGGCTGTCAACATCTGCACTGGACAGGAGACCAATTTTCACCTCCTCCAATCTGACTCTAGGCAGTTGCCAGGGAGAAAATCATGCCTCGAGAACCTGACAGCTTGTGCTCAATATCCTTTTGTCAAGGATAAAATACATCATTATTTTCTTTAAAATTGCCTTGCCACATATGTATATGTAGGTATATACACACATATATATAAAATACATATACACACACATATATATACACATACACTTACATATACAGGTGCACAAATACCTCTCCATACATGTGTATATTTATTTTTCTCCCTATATACAAATGATTCAAGCTGTACCAAGGAAAATGGCACCTACGTCCTCAATTTTACTACACAATTACCGAGATAAAAGAATGTCTCTTAAAAAATTAAAATAAAAATAAAGTAAGAGAATGTCTCTTAATTATTATCAATTAAAAACCCTCATTGCCTATCCCTTCGTTATGACAATGTCCTAAGAGACCATCAGTTTTATCTGACTGGGTAATTCTGTGCTTTCAACATTTAAAAAAGGTGAGAAGATATCTGTGCAACAAGACCATTAAAGAGTATACTCACAAATAAACTATAGCTACTAAGATCATTCAGGTGCTAACAAACTCAATAGTTTTAACTCTATTGTTTTAGTAGACCAATAAATACTGCTTTTTTGCTCTAAAACTGACAAGGTGGTTCTTGTAACGATTGAGACTTAGTATTGAACAACATTGACTACTCTCAATTAAAGTCTTACTTCCACTCAAAGACAATGCACTTGCACTATAATCAAAGCTTACCTGAAACAGAATACCAATCCAAAAGCCAGAACTTGAAAAGAAAAGCCTCCAAAGAAATCTTATGACAAATACTGCCTAAACATAAACAAACATGAAAAAGGGTACAAGCCAAACATTAAAGTATTTGCTTTCTTTTTTTTTTTTTTAAGATTTTACTTATTTGACAGAGAGAGAGAGACAGGAGAGAGGGAACACAAGCAGGGGGAGTGGGAGAGGGAGAAGCAGGCTTCCTGCTGAGCAGGTAGCCAGACGCAGGCCTTGATCCCAGGACCCTGGGATCATGACCTGAGCCAAAGGCAGATGCTTAACGACTGAGCCACCCAGGTGCCCCAAAGTATTTGCTTTCTATTTACTGGACAAGAATATTCAGTAAAAGAATTTACCCTATTTTCACGAACTTCCATCCATTTGAGAAGAAGGGCTATCTGGTTTCACTATTAAATGTTTTCTCAAGGGCGGCCTAGGTGGCGTAGTTGGTTAAGTACCTGACTCGGTTTCTGCTCAGGTCGTGATCTCAGGATCTCAGGGTTGTCACACGGTCCATGGTCAGCTCTGGGACTCTCTCTCCCTCTCCCCCTGCCCTTCCCCCTACGCACCTCCAAGTCCAGTAAGACATAACTCAATCGTTGAGAATGTGGTAAAATTCCAATCGATAGGAAAAATAACAGGGATTCAACCAATCAACAAAGGAGGATGAAGGTTTACAGATACCTACCACTGCCCTAGGGTCTCTCACAAGCACTATGAAGAATGGTCAACATCAATTCCCACCAAATACAGCTCGTTTTTTTAAGGAAGTAGCATTTTACATCTATAAAGATAGCAGACAATGTTAACAGACTATCCCATTACTTGTCAAAAAAATTTGCTTCTACTCAATACCACTTTATTATACCCTTATTCCTTTGGAGAACTCTCCCCCATTCCTCATGTCCTAGGGTGAACATGTGATCCAGGCTGGCTAGAAACTGATTCAGTGCTGAGGATCACCCAAGCAAAGCTAACCAGTCCCCTCTATGACTAAAATATAGAGGCAGAGGAAGAAAAGCTCTTTTTCTGCTAGGGTAACAAAACTAGGATCACCACCTCAAACTACATCTTGTCCAATATGTACATATGAAAACAGAGGTAAGTTCAATGGAATATTATGTAGCCATTAAAAAGGGATGAGATTGTGCCATCTGCAACAACATGGATGGACCTAGAGGGTATAAGCTAAGTGAAGTCAGTCAGACTGAGAAAGACAAATATCTTATGATTTCACTCATATGTGGAATCTAAAAAAAAAAAAGAAGAATTTAAAAAAACAGAATCAGACCTATAGAGAACAAACTGATGGATGCCGGGGGGGGGGGGGGTGGACAGGCAAATTAAGTGAAGAGGAGTGGGAAATAAAGGCTACCAGTTGTGAAATTGAAAGTCACAGGAATAAAAGTCACAGCATAAGGAATACAGTCAATAATTTTTTAACAGCAATGCATGGTGACAGATGGTAGCTATACCTGTGATGAACACAGCATAATGTATAAACTTGTCCTATCACTATGTTGTATATCTGAAACTAATGTAACATTGTCTGTCAACTACATTCAAATAAGGAGAGAAGGAAGGAAGGGAGGGAGGGAGGCCGGCAGGCGGTGGGAAGGAGGGGAGGGGAGGTAAAATGAAATAAATGGAGTCAAGTAATGAAGAAAGCCTTATATCCTTTGAGTCACTCAAAGCTAACTATCCCTGAACTCAAAATCTACTCCTGGAATTCCCAATTACGAAGGCCCATAAACTCCCTTTTTGCTTTAACAGCTCTGAACTAGATGTATTTCTTTTTTTTTTTTTTTTAAGATTTTATTTATTTGCGAGAGAGAGAATGAGAGACAGAGAGCATGAGAGGGAGGAGGGTCAGAGGGAGAAGCAGACTCCCTGCTGAGCAGGGAGCGTGATGTGGGACTCGATCCCAGAACTCCAGGATCATGACCTGAGCCGAAGGCAGTCGCTTAACCAACTGAGCCACCCAGGCGCCCTGAACTAGATGTATTTCTGTCGCTTGTAATTAGTGAGGTTATATGAACATAAGCAAACTAAGATATAACCCTATTGGAGAACAATTTAGGAACACATTTTAAAAGCCCTACAACCTGTATATGTCCCAGAGGAAATGGTAGTTACATGGGTATACACATATATAAAACTTCATCAAACTGTATACTGATTTGTGTACTTCGTTGTATATAATTATACTTTAATTTGTAAAAAAGATCTGTGCCCCTGTATTTCTACTCCTGGAGATGTATCTTAATGATATAATTTTTAAAAGGGGGCAGGGAGGGTGACACTGTACATGTTCACACTCTTGAGCATTATTTATATCAAAAACATAAAAACAGGGCGCCTGGGTGGCTCAGTTGGTTAAGCGACTGCCTTCGGCTCAGGTCATGATCCTGGAGTCCCGGGATCGAGTCCCGCATCGGGCTCCCTGCTTGGCGGGGAGTCTGCTTCTCCCTCTGACCCTCCTCCCTCTCATACTCTCTGTCTCTCACTCTCTCTGTCTCAAATAAATAAATAAAATCTTTAAAAAAAATAAAAAAAAAAAAACATAAAAACAACTTTTAAGCCCAACAGGGAAATTATGCAATAAAAAGTAGTTTTAAACATTATAAATTCCAAAGTTATACTGAATTAAAAAATGCCTATAATTAGTGTAAAATTTTTTACAAGACAATAAAATGCTATCAAAGCTAGAATTAAAACTAGGGTAAAATGCATATGCATTTAGCCAAGTACTTGAAAGAAAACACAAAGCTATATAAATATAGAATACTATTTATAATTATTCAAAAAATGAAATAGTGTAAATCTAAAATAACAAGTAGAGGACTTATATGTAAACACTGATCAAAGAAATCAAAAAAAGATCTAAATAGAAGGAAACATTTTTGTAATGGATTAGATGACTGAATATATTAAAAACATAAATTCTCCCCAAATTACAAGTTTAATGTAATTCTATCAAAATTGCAGATTTTTTGTAGAAACAGATAAGCTTATCTAAAATTTATATGGAAAAACAAAAGAGACAGCATAACAATTCAGAAAAATATTAAGTGGGAGGAATCATTCTATCCAATTCTGAGACTCCTACAGCTATAGTAATAAAGACCATGTGGGTACTGGCAAAGGAAAGACACAGTGATCAATGGAACAAAATAAAGAACCCAGAAATAATCCCACACAAGCACAGCTGACCAATTTTTAGTAAGGGTGCAAAAGCAATTCAATGGAGGAAATAGAGTCTTTCCAATAAATGGTACTGGGGCAACTAGGTGTCCCTGGGGTAGAGGGGTGGGGGAGAATGAACTCATCCTAAACTTTACATGTTATACAAAAATTAACCCAAAATGAGTCATAGATTTAAATGTAAAACATAGGCTGCCTGGGTGGCTCAGTTGGTTAAGTGACTGCCTTCGGCTCAGGTCATGATCCCAGGGTCCTGGGATCGAGTCCCACATCGGGCTCCCGGCTCAGCAGGAAGCCTGCTTCTCCCTCTCCCACTCCCCCTGCTTCTGTTCCTGCTCTCGCTGTCTCTGTCTCTGTCAAATAAATAAATAAAATCTTTAAAAAAAAAAAAATGGGGCGCCTGGGTGGCTCAGTTGGTTAAGCGACTGCCTTCGGCTCAGATCATGATCCTGGAGTCCCTGGATCGAGTCCCACATCAGGCTCCCTGCTCAGAGGGGAGTCTGCTTCTCCCTCTGACCCTCCCCCCTCTCATGTGCTCTCTCTCATTCTCTCTCTCTCAAATAAATAAATAAAATCTTTAAAAAAAAAAAATGTAAAACATAAAACTAAAAAACTTTTTTAAGAAAACAGGAGAAAATCCTCATGAGCTAAACCCTGGTAAAGAATTCTTAGACACCAAAAGCCCAATTCATGAAGGGGGTCAATAAATGGGACTTACTCAAATTAAAGACTTTTACTATGCAAAACACCTGTTAACAGGATGAAAAGACAAGCTATATCCACACCATGGAGTATCACAGAATACTACCTAACAACAAGAGGTTACCAACTCTTGATATACCAACTTGAACGGCTCTCAAGAGCATCATGCTGACTAAAAAAAAGCCAATCTCAAAAGGTCATATACTGTCTGATTCCATTTATACAATTTTCTTGAAATGATAGAATTAGACATGGAGACAGAGGAGTTGCAAAGGGTGTTGGGACTAAACAAATGTACACAAGTGATAAAACCAGAGAGTTATACATAGATATTGTGCCAATGTCAATTTCCTGGTGTTGATACTGTACCATAGTTCCATAAGATAAAACCACTGGGTGGTTCCTGGGTGGCTCAGTTGGTTGAGCCTGCCTTCGGCTCAGGTCATGATCCCAGGGGCCTGGGATCGAGCCTCACATCAAGCTCCCTGCATCGCACTGGGCTCCCTGCATGGGGCTCACTGTTGGGCAGGGAGCTTGCTTCTCCCTCTCCCTCTGCCATTCCCATCCCTCTCTGGCTCTCTTTCTGTCAAAAAAATAAATAAATAATCTAAAAAAAAAAAAAAAAAGATATAACCACTGGGGGAAACTCAGTAACAGATATACTGAACCACTCTGTGCTATCTTTTGAAAATCCCTGTGATTCAAAATTAAAAGTTAAGAAAAATAAAATTCACCTGTTAAGTGACTTTTTATTAGTGTAAACAAACACTAAAGCAAACAGTGTAAAAGAATTTTTCTGACTTGACTGAAAACTGGTACAACAGAATCTTAATGGCTTTAAGCTGAGGAGAATATGCTGATACTAGGTAATTTCCCTGGAGATTTTAGGAGCACACACTGCCTTAACACATACCCTAAATGATTCAACTTACAGGAAAATAAATTATTACAATTTTTCACACACTAGGCCCCTCATTTTTATCCATAAATAAGATCAGCCATCTGCTCAGGCCAAGCTGGAAGTTAACCTGCATAACAACTGGCCCATTCTCCCTTTCCCATTACAGCAGTCCCTTCCTCAACAGCTCCATCTTACCCCTCACCACTATGAAGGTTTCCTGACTATTGGTCCTGCTCCAGGATCTCTCCCAACCCATTTAACTCTTCCTGCACACAGCTGAGAGACTCATCTCCCCAAAACACCACTCCTTATTTCGTGTCACCCAGATGGCAGAACTTCTTAAAACAGGAAGAAAGTTAACGAGACATATTTCAGTTTAATTTAAGAAGAAAAAGAGCTTTAAAAATAAGCATAAAGCAGTGCTGGGAAAAGCTGCTTCCAGAGGTTAGCAAAGCCTGTATCAATTAGATACATTCAAGTATAGGGGAACCTGAACCTCGAGATCTATTCCAACCCCTATCATTTCCCTAAGAATTCTCCCTCCTTCACCTGACATTCCAAACTATCCTCTAAATTCTAGCTCCAACCTCTTTTCTTCTAACCTTTCCTCCCAGCACCCCTCTCCAAGCTAGGCCCTAACTATTCCCCCATGCACATCATGCAGTCTATTTTCCTAACTAGATGACTTTTCCCCTCCCTCCTTTCACCTTTCATGATCCAGTGCACCTTCAGGAAGCTTTTCCGATCCCATGCTTACTCTCCCATTCGTGCTATTAATTTACTTTTCATGTCCAAGTGTCTGGATTATAAGCTCTGGGACAAACAGGAATAAAAGTCTCCTCTCTGTTAGCAGACAGTCTCTCTTCATCAGAGACCACACAGTCTCCCAGCCCTTTCCCCACTGTGGTTTCTCTGACACAAGATTTTTCCCAGGAAATACACTAATGTCCAGTGCACCAATCATCATCTATTTGGCCCTTTTGCTGAGCACATTATCATTAGAAGCAGTGCAGGACTACACAAAGGTGTACCTCAGCTTCTTTGGGCCTTCTCCTTCAACCACCCAGAAATGTCCATGATACAACAGCAAGTCTCTGATCTTGGTCTTTGAGATCCAACTGTGAAATATAACTAAAGGATTTTTTTAAAACTCTGTTCTAGTAGAAACTATTCCTCATCACTCTACTTCCAACCTAACATCACTGGTCCTCTTTTTTTAATGTCTGCTCTTTTTCAAACAAGTTTCATTTACACCTTTCCATCTCTGTCCCTTGGATGTCTCCTTCCCAGCTAAGAGCCCTCTTTTTCTCATCAGAGCACTATTCAAGGATTCATAAAATACACTGATACTCTTTTTTAGGTATTGTTATATATATATATATATATATATATATATATATATATGAGGAGTGACTGCTAATACAAGATTTCCTTTTGCGGAGATGAAAACATTCTGGAATGAGATAATGGTGACAGCTGCACCATTCTGTGAATATACTAAAACCACCGATGTATATGCTTTAAAGGGGTGAATTTTATGTTATATGAATCATATCTCAATTTTTTTTAAAGGTAAGATTTTCCAACCCTACCCCTGTATTTACATTTGGCACGGGGAAGGAAAACTCATTGTAATTTTTGAGACAAGAGCCTTTTCTCACACACTTCTTGGAGAACATAGTCAATTATCCTCTTTAAACAATTAAGTGCCTATCACAGATCAGGCACCATGACAGGAGCTGGAGAGAATGGTCACCAGACCAGCACAGACACCTGTCCTACTGGAGCCTGGAGAGGGGAAGATAACCAATTATCTAATTACCACTGTGATAAGAGCTAGGAAGAAAAAGTGTAAGGTAAGAATGACCAAATCAGGGTAGGGGGGTGTGGGGGTGGAAAGAGTCCCCCCCAAAAAAGCACACACACAAAAGAGGCATACATATGCCTCAGCCCACATAAGGTAGTTAGTTACTCAACAACTAGTTAGAGGTGATGGGCAGTAAAATGAAACTCCTAGATCACAAGAATTTGGATGGCATGCAATTGGTAATTGGCTCCCATCTACCACAGGAGACTCACATGTCCACTGCATTGGCCTTGAGGTAAGGTGGCCCTGTATAATCATATTAATGTTTTACCTAGTGATGGTGTTAGTTTAGTAAGGTTTTAATGTACTCACAAATATTTGTGTTTATTACTCATGTAATCGGGGCAAAACAAGAAGAAAATAAAGTTATTCTGAAAACCTGTATACATTTAAGTCTCTGTTTATTAATGATGACTGCACAGAAAGCACAGCACTTGTACAAACTCAAAAATATAAAAAGCTTAACTTTTGGCTCAAAGTGTTATAAATAAATACATAAATTGTTTACTGAAAACAAACTCCTATCTTTAACTCTGTGAAAACCCTAATCTGAAGTCAGCTAACCAGAGCCTATGGGTCAAACCTGGCCCCTTATCTGTTTTATAAGTAAGTTCTAGTGGAACAAAGCCATGCCCACTTGTTTATATATTACCTATAGCTGCTTTCCCAGCACAACTGTAGAACTGAATAGTGTCAACTGAATAGTGTCAACAGAGACCTTATAACCAGTAAAGTCTAAAATATTTACTACTTGGCCCTTTACCAAAAAAATTTTTTTTGCAAACGTGTACTATACAGAAGTACTTCACATTGATTCAGAACAAAGAAATCGTATAACATCCTTTAACAATGAAGTGTCCCAGTGGATAGCAACAAACTCAAATGCAAAGAATTCTAACTCCACTTTATTAAAATCCTCCGTGAAGCTTTAGGTAAATCATAGTCTGTGTTTTATCCATCAAAATCCTAGAGGAGAACATAGGCAGTAACCTCTTTGACATCGGCCACAGCAACTTCTTTCAAGATACATCTCCAAAGGCTAGTGAAACAAAAGCAAGAATGAACTTTTGGGACTTCATCAAGATAAAAAGCTTCTGCACAGCAAAGGAAACAGTCAACAAAACAAAGAAGCAACCCACAGAATGGGAGAAGATATTTGCAAATGACACTACAGGTAAAGGGCTGGTATCCAATATCTATAAAGAACTTCTCAAACTCAACACCCAAAAAAAACAATCAAGTCCAAAAATGGGCAGAAGATATGAACAGACACTTCTCCAAAGACGACACATGAAAAAATGTTCATCATTAGCCATCAGGGAAATTCAAATCAAAACCACATTGAGATACCACCTTACACCAGTTAGAATGGCAAAAATGGACAAGGCAAGAAACAACAAATGTTGGAGAGGCTGTGGATAAAGGGGAACCCTCTTACACTGTGGATGAGAATGCAAGTTGGTACAGCCACTTTGGAAAACAGTGTGGAGGTGCCTCAAAAAATTAAAAATAGAGCTACCCTATGACCCAGCAATTGCACTACTGGGTATTTACCCCAAAGACACAGATGTAGTGAAAAGAAGGGCCATATGCACCCAAATGTTCATAGCAGCAATGTCCGCAATAGCCAAACTGTGGAACTAGCCGAGATGCCCCTCAACAGATGAATGGATAAAGATGATGTGGTCCATATATACAATGGAATATTACTCAGCCATCAAAAAGGATGAATACCCAACTTTTACACCAACATGGATGGGACTGGAGGAGATGATGCCAGGTGAAATAAGTCAAGCAGAGAAAGTCAAATATCATATGGTTTCACTTATTTGTGGAACAAAAGGAATAGCATGGAGGACATTAGAAGGAAGGGGAAAAGGAAGGAGGGGAAATCGGAGGGAGAGACGAACCATGAGAGACTAGGGACTCTGAGAAACAAACTGAGGGTTTTAGAGGGGAGGGTGTGGGGAGATGGGTTTAGCCCCGTGATGAGTATTAAGGAGGGCACATACTGCATGGAGCACTGGGTGTTATACGAAAACTATGAATCGTGGATCACTATATCAAAAAGTAATGATGTATTGTATGGTGACTAACATAACATAATAAAATTTTTTTAAAAATCATAGTCTGTGTTTTATATACCAGTAAAATTCAGAGCACTTAGGTTGGAGTTTCGTTTAAGTGCTCAGAACGAAGCCAGGGCCGGGAAAGGTATTATCTTTTGCTGCCTAACAAATTCTCCCCAAATCTGGTAGCTTAAAATAAACATTTATTATCTCCTCAGTCTTCTGTGGGTCAGGAATTTGGAGTTGGTTAGGGCTGGCATCTTTTAAAACCTGACTGGAGCTGGAGGATCTGCTTCTAAGGTGGCTTACTCAGAAGCTTGGCGAACTGGTACTGACAGCTTCCCCCAAAGTTAATAATCCATGAGAAAGAGCCAGGCAGATACTATACTCTCTTTATGACTTTGCTTTGAAAGTAGATAATATCACTTCTACCACATTCTATTCTTTACAGAGTCAAAGTCAGGCTCCACTTTTTTAAGGGAGGGGTGTCAAAGAATCTGCAAACATATTAATGCCACTACAGGGTTTCAAATGATGAGTAAACAGCTTCAACAACATAACCAACAAGGCTTGGTTGATTAAAGAATATGCACTTAACCATTTTAATAATACGTACTTTGTTCTATTTATGAGAGGAGAGAGGTTGCATCATCACTTGTTAAGATTCTCAAAAAAAAAGAAAAAAAAAGTAAGCCAACAGAAAAAAGCAAGGCACTTCAGCTTTTCATATCTGATGCAGTAATGATGATGGGAGGCAGTTATATTTTTGTTTTAGCTTTTTTTTTATTTTTCAAGGAGAAAAAGCAAGGAGAGAAGGCAAATTATGGTGAATAGATCATGATCATAAATAATTACAAAGTTGGCCTAGGACAGACAAGTACTTATGATTCAGAGCCACATAAAAGATCTTCTCAGATATAAATACAAACAAGAAAACAAATTTAGATATGCATTCAAAACTGTGGGGGTTTTGGGGGGGGAAAGAGGTGCAAGTATTATGCCATGATTGCTACAAATTTGCATCAGAGAAACTTCTGAAACAAGGAACATATATAGAGTGAAATTAAAAGTTACCTATAACAATTAAAAGTATTTTCAAAATAAATATCTTAGTTACTAGACTCAAGGAACATTTGGTGAAATTCATCAGGTGCTACTATTTTCAGGCAAAAAGGCCTGGGAGCAAACTTTCTCAAAGGACAATGAAATAAGAGCCATTCTGATTTCCTTAACAAGAAACTCAGAAATTGTCCTGAACTAGACAATTTAACTGCTTTAAAATAAATTTATTCAAAGCCCACTCTAATGGGATGAATAATGTCCCCCAAAACTCATACCCACCCAGAACCTATGAATGTGCATACAGGGTCTTTGCAGACATAATCAAGTAAAGATGAGGTCATACTGGATTTAGGGAGGACCCTAATTCAAAGCTTGATATCCTTTTAAGAGGAAACTTTGTACACAGAGACACATAGGGGGAATGCCATGTGACAAGACAATGAAGGAAGAGACTGCAGTGACAAGTCTACAAGCCAAGGAAAGCCAAGGATTGCTGGCAAACATGAGAAGCTAGGTGAGAACATGCAACAGATTCTTGAGCTCCCAAGAAAGAATCAATCCTGCTGACACCTTGATTTCAGATATCTGGCCTCCAGAACTGTTGCTCTAAGCCACCAAGTTTATAGTAATTTATGTTATGACAGCCGTAGATAACTAATACATCCACCCATATTACAGTTAGTAATAATGAATTTAAATTTCATCATTTACAATATTAGAAACATTTATCTTCAGCCTGAAAATTAAGAAAAATATTTACCAAAGTTCTTAGTTCACACATTCAGAACAATTGGAGATAGCATGCCCATTTAAGGCACTGCCCCTTTTTTGGGTACTGTCACAGGATGAATATGACATTAAGACTCCAATGGACTGGGACGCCTGGGTGGCTCAGATGGTTAAGCATCTGCCTTCGGCTCAGGTCATGATCCCAGGGTCCTGGGATCAAGCCCCACATCAGGCTCTGTGCTCAGCAGGGAGCCTGCTTCTCCCTCTCCCTCTGCCTGCCTGTCTGCCTACTTGTGATCTCTCTCTCTCTCTCTCAATCTCTCTCGCTGTCAAATAAATTTAAAAAAACTTAAAAAAAAAAAAAGACTCCAATAGACTACACACACTACTATCAGCCATGAGAGATTCAGTGAAGTTCTCCCAAAGGTCAGTAAAGCAACTGTACAGAGTAGGAGCTCAGTTCACCTTAGTTGATATCCAACAGCTTCACAAAAACCTGTCTTTAAGTCCTCCTGCTGAACAAGAAGTTTAACACAAAACTACAAGTTTCAAGAATTTAATGTTCCACGTGTAAAGTCTTCTTATCATACTTGTAGCTTCATAATAACGAGTTTTTCTAATAGGCACTACTGCCAAGCTGTGGGTTACAATTCCACTTTTTATTAATTCTGAGTTTCCCCAAAAACAGGATTCCTTTAAGCCCAGATTTGTTTTTATTTCAAACTCAAACCACTTCAAGTATGCATGGCTAATTTAACATACCAGCCTGACAGAATGAGGCAACTTCTAGGGTATTTTCAGAATGGCTGAACATTTTTCCATTTATCACCCCTGTATCTACAGCATGAACTAAAAAGAGGTATTAGAGAGGATGAAAGGTAAACTTCTGCCCCATTTATGTCCTATTAAACTGTTGTTGGAACATTTCTAAGACTCAACTCTTAGGATGCCCAAGAGAAGCGGATTCAGATTCTCCAAACACAATGTTTCTTTGTTAGTGTCTCTCCTGATTAAAAGTGAAGCCAGTACAACTTAATCCATCTCCCATAAATGAATATTTTAAGTTACTGAGCAACTGGCAAGCTTAAGAATGAGAGTAGTGGGGGCGCCTGGGTGGCTCAGTCGTTAAGCGTCTGCCTTCGGCTCAGGTCATGATTTCAGGGTCCTGGGATCGAGCCCTACATCAGGCTCCCTACTCAGCGGGAAGCCTGCTTCTCCCTCTCCCACTCCCCTTGCTCGTGTTCCCTCTCTCACTGTGTCTCTCTCTGTCAAATAAATAAAATCTTAAAAAAAAAAAAAAAAAAGAATGAGAGTAGTGGCCACAAGTCACCTTCAACAATTAAATTTTCTAGACAAGCCCGTCTCTCTTTACATAAAAAGCAATAGTGACCTACCTTGTTTTCGAACATCTTCTACAGCAGCCACAAGCTCTTCTTTGAGAAACTGACTCTCCTTTGCAATTTTATCCCCCTTCTCCAAAAAATTCTCAGTTGCTTGTTCAACAGATGCAGCCAAAACATGGGCCTTCTTAGAACGGCCTCTCTTCTTATTTGAAGGCCCCTTACTATTGGTGTTTACCAGAGTTGTGACCTAAAAGTTTCATTTTTACAAATTAAACTGTAGTCAATTAAAATGAAAACAACAGAAAGACAACCATCTTTAAAGATCGGAATAGTAAATTATTCATAACAAAATGAAATATCACATTTATAAATTCCACTAAGCATTAACAAGTAACATGCACTCTCCATATTTAAGATATATAGCAACAATACTCAATTTAGGTGCCAAAATAATTTTGCTATCTCAATGTGCAAGACAAAAAATATTTTAATTTTTCAAACATGATAACTAGGTTTTAGTTTCATTTTACAAATCAAAAACTGATTAGAAACATGTTAGACATCTCTACACGTCATCATGAAGTCCCAGAAAGAGGTTAACAATGAACTTGCTAGCTTTACGTGGATGTCACATTTTCCACTGTTTTCAACCTGTGTAAAATATTTTAAGGTAACTTGCTCTGATTTTGTTTCATAGTTTATTCAAACAAATCTCAGCAATTAATCAGTAAAGGTCCTTAACAAAGAAAGGAAGTACTGCCCGAAGTAGCCTACTACGATGGTGCTTTAAGTCCCAGAACGTTAACCATCATTAATATATATAATACCAAATGATCTGTAGGTTGAAGATGACTATAGATTTGTTATTAGCATAGCTTGCCACACAAAAGACCTGCTTAGAACTATACTGGATGGGCTTCAAGAAAGTAAATATTCATGAGTTTTACCACACAATTCTGCATTATATATATTAAAATATATAAATATATATGTATGCATGTATATGTGTTTATATGTATCTGTAATACTCGCTAACAATTAATGAAATGGCATCACACTGATATTTGTAACAAAATATACCAAACCTACACCCTCAAGTTACCTGTTAACTGATCCTAGACAAGGAAAAGTCTGTTAAGAACGGTAAAGAGACAACAGTCAAGGCTTCACAGCCCATCTTTCTTGAATACAACCTATACCTTCCAAGAAAAAAGTGATGAAGAAATGATCTACAAAATACAAATATTTGTTAAGTTGCATTACATACCACTTATCCCCTATTATTTCCAGTAAGATTCAAGAAAATGGCAATAACTATGCTCCTATATGGTTAAATTAATGCATGCATCAATATTTAAATAATTAGTGGTGCCTAATCATCTAAATACTATTAACCTAAACTCAACTACTCAAATTAAAGCTTTGAGCTAAATTTGCTCTGTGTTTGTTTACCAGGCCTACTACTATGGAACCATATTACAACTATGTATTTGTTTGCAAATTCTTACCTGTGTAACAAGAGGCTCCAACAGTCTTTCAACTGCCAAAGTCCTGATCTCTAGGCTTTTAGGGTCCCATTTAAAGTTTATGTTGCCTGCGTGGACAGAAGTCATTTCTGAAAAAGAAACAAAAGGTCAAAGTGAGGCAAACATCAAACATAAACATGAAATATATAACAAATCTTCTCCCACTTTTAAAAAGGACTTTTTATGTCAGCAAAGCTTAATTCCAGATAGGAAAAAAAATTCCTACTAGCCTGCACAAGAGGGCCTGATAACTCTGACCTCTTACACTTTGAAATGTTGAGCTTATAAACAGCAGAGGTACTTACAAGAGGCACTCCCAAACACATAGAGCCCTTTCCCTTTGGGCTTCTCTGGCACCAGGCCATTCCTACTTTTTTTTCCACACCAACTTAGAATCAGGATGAAAAGCTAAAATGAATGAAGGCCTGATTCTGATTTTTCTTACTCCACAACATTTATAATACAGTATTACCTAAAAGGCATAACCCCTTCATTTTTTGATGGATTTTTAGAGACTATCTTGTCTTACTCTATTAAAACATAATGCTTAAGTCCACTGCCCTCTGCACCTACAGCTATTATCACTCATAGCCAGAAGAAATTTTAAGTTGCATTTAGTCAAGTTATCAATGTATCAGTATCAAGGTAAACTTCCATTAGAGAGAGGCTTTAAGACTAGGGGGAAAGACTTCAATGAAAACACCAACAGTTAGTGTCTGCTTCTAAAAGTAGTGCCTGAAAGATTAAAAAAAGACAGGAGGTACATAACTGAAGTAAACACTAAACTTTCTAGACAATCAACTTGATAGATATTTAAAACCTTAAAAGAATGTGTTCTTATGACCCAGAAATTCTACTTCTAGAATTTTATTCTAAATGAAAAATCAAGGTGCATGTAAAACCTTGGATACAATGATGTTCACAACAGCACTGCATATAATCATTAAAAATTATAAACTACCTAAATTTCAGAGTTCCCTGAATAAATAAATCACATAACCAACCACACATTACTGTGCTGCTCTTAAGAAACAATGTTTACAGAATTTAGGAAAAACAAAAAAGTGTTCTCGTTGCCCAGGTCTGTCTTTTTTTTTTTTTTTTTAAGATTTTATTTATTTATTTGACAGAGAGAGTACAAGCAGGGGGAGCAGCAGTGGGAGAGGGAGAAGCAGGCTCCCCGCTGAACACGGAGCCCGATGCGGGGCTCTATCCCAGGACCCTGGGATCATGACTTGAGCCAAAGGCAGGTGCTTAACCAACTGAGCCACCCAGGCGCCCTGCCCAGGTCTTTATTTCTATTAAACACCAATTCCCATTAAAGGGAACCAGGGCTCGTCCCAAAAAGGGGAGGGGGGGGCTCTTCAGGTCTGAGCTATCCTATTCTGCAGAATGCAAAGAAGGGTACAAAGACTAACCTATCAAAACACAGAGGAACCAAAGGCTCCACCAGCCAATTTATGACAAATTGAATATCAAAAAGCATGATGACTGCAACTGCCTGACTGACAGGTAGCCAGGTAGGTAAGTACATAGAAAGATATCCTATGACCATAGAGATTCTCAAAAGAAAAAGGGAATTTCTTTATCATAAATGTAGAAGAGAATTAGAAAATGACCATTTTGCAAGCCCCAGTGTAATAACTGATTCAGGCAACAATTACCAATGGATGTTAACACCATTAAGTGAAAGGCTACTGGGGAACAGGATACTTTAAGATGCCGAAGTATCACTTGACAAGTTACTTACTAATTACAGAGGCCAAGACATACCTTTACAAATTTGCCATCTAATGGCCACGTTCTTAAACAGATAACTAAATTTAGCATCACTATTAATGACAGACCTGGTATTATATGCCTCCCAATATAAAGAACTGTATTACCTATTAAGTACTCTTGATGAAAAAAAGCTTTAAAAGTTTTTCAAGAGCCTCAGTGTTACTATAAAATGAGTAGCTGAGCAACAGCAAAAATAAATGCTTAACTAGAGTCTATTGAAGCCTCTATGTAGGGATTCAAAACCTTTTTCAATGCCATGGATCCTTTTGGCAGTCTAGTAAAGTCTGAACACCAATGTCTGTCCAACAGAAATACAGTGTAAGCCACCTATGTAATTTTCAATTTTGTAGTAGCAACATTAAAAAGAAATGGATGACTGTACACAATATATCCAAAAAATTTTAGCATATAAACACATTTTTTAAATTATTAGAGATATTTTACATTAAGTGTCCAAATGTGGGATTTGCTTTACACTCAGGGCACACTTAAAGTCAAAGAAGCCACATTTCACCTGTTCAAGAGCCACCTGTCAGCTTCTGTACTATTCAGGGCAGCTATAAGACCCTTTCTTACAATGTTTTTCAAATGCATAAAACACAATCCAAAGGATTACAAAGGAAACATATACTGAAATTTAGTTATCAAGATACTTTACAAACAAATGGATGATACAGTAATATATGTGCTTCTTTATTAATATTAAATAAGACTTAGCAAGAAGTCTGACCACTTCAAAGTAACAATGAACATGCACATTTTTCAAGGTAATGTTGTAATTATTGCAGATATGAAAAGCACTGAGATTCCTACTGGTGACAAAGTTACAGGTTCAACTGAAAACTGTAGTTTGTTATCTACACTAATAATAGAAATGCTAAATTCCTGTTAATAGTGAAAACAAAGACAAAATTTTTCCAATCCAAATTCACTGCAGGTTAAAAAAACCTGGCCTAGACTCAATGTCAAGCTTATGGGGATATAGAAGCATGGTAAGCAACACCACGGGAAAACAAACAAAACCAGAATGTAGGGTACCTCACAAGATAACACAGCCTCAATTCTTCAGAAAAGTCAGTACTCTGGGGGAGAGGGTGAGAAGACTATTCTAGACTGAAAGACTGAAGAGACATAAGAAATCTCATGCAATACATGTACCCTGTTCAGACAACAGTTTGAGACAAGTTAATAAGACATTTGTAAGGAAACCGGTGTTTAATACTTACTAAATATTAAACGTTATTACAGAATTACTGCTCAATTTCATAGGTGTGATAACGAAATTGTGACTATGCAGAAAAATGACAATTTCTAGGAGATGAATGCTGAAATATTTAGGGGTGAAATATAAAGATGTCTGCAACTTTCAAACAGTTTAGCAAAAGAAAATATATACATATACAGATCAAGGAATTACGAAAAATATTCGTAACTATTCAATCTAGGTAGAGAACACGTGGATGGGTGTTCTCAGATTTATCCTTTTAGCTTCTTTGTATACCTGAAATGTCTCATCTAATAAAATAGGGAGGATGTTATAGAAGTTTATGAGAAAATGTTCAAAATATACTACTGAAGACGATAAAGAGATTTCAAAACAATATAAAGTATGACTGCAGGGAGGAATAAAGATATATAGATGTATAAACCAAAATATTAACAAGTGTTATTTCTAAAGTGGGGATTATGGGTAGTTTTAACATTCTTTTTGCTTAACTGTATTTTTTGATATTATAAAAATCACACTGGCATTTAGAAAAAGTTACTTTTGTTAATTAAAAAAGCAGAATCTTCATTTTATAATCTTTACATCTTTATGTAAGGAGGACAATACAATCAAAAGGTATGTTGGTCATCATTTAACCACTTTGAACTTCCTTACTCATTTAAAAAATAAGACAATCAAGACCTTCAGCGTTGCCCTGGCGGAGCAGAGACAGGCCCTCTGGTTGGAGAGATGTGTAACACACCGGCTTACTGTGACCTAGGAAGGAAAGGCCGCCAAGGATGTCTTCAATAAAGGATATGGATTTGGCATGGTTAAAATAGATCTGAGAACCAAGTCCTGTAGTGGAGTAGAATTTTCTACTTCTGGTCATGCTTACACTGATACAGGGGAAGCGTCAGGCAACCTAGAGACCAAATATAAGGTCTGTAACTATGGACTTACCTTCACCCAGAAATGTACTCTCAGAACAGAAATCTCTTTGGAGAGTTAAGTTGGCTGACGGGTTGAAACTGACTCTTGATACCATATTTGTACCGAACACAGGAAAGAAGAGTGGAAAACTGAAGGCCTCTTATAAACAGAATTGTTTCAGTCTTGGCAGTAATGTTGATAGAGATTTTTCAGGACCAACCATCTATGGCTGGGTTGTGTTAGCCTTTGAGGGTTGGCTTGCTGGCTATCAGATGAGTTTTGACACAGCCAAATCCAAACTGTCACAGAATAATTTCGCCCTGGGTTATAAGGCTGCAGATTTCCAGCTGCACACTCATGTGAATGATGGCACTGAATTTGGAGGGTCTATCTACCAGAAGGTTAACGAGAAGACTGAAACGTCAATAAACCTTGCTTGGACGGCTGGCAGGAACAATACCCTGTTTTGGCATTGCTGCTAAATACAAGCTGGATTGTAAAACTTCTCTATCTGCTAAAGTAAATAATGCCAGCCTGATTGGACTGGGTTATACTCAGACGCTCTGACCTGGTGTCACATTGACCCTATCAGCTTTAATCGATGGGAAGAACTTCAGTGCAGGAGGTCACAAGTTTGGGTTGGGATTTGAACTAGAAGCTTAATGTGGTTTTGAGTAAAGCATCTGATTTGTCCCTGGAGGTGAAGAGAACCCACTATGTTTTGGCCTTAAAATGCTGTGAAATTTCAAAAGTGTGAACTTTTTATTCTTCCAAAGGATTGTAATCCTCCCCACACCAAAATCTAGAGATCGCAAGTCCATCCTAAGGGAGTACTTGAATGCATGCGTGGAAGTTGTCATGTTTGTGCCACATTTCAGATGAGTTCTGCAGTGTTATTTTAAATGTGTTCCTCAGCAACAATGTAGTGTCGTGTTACAAAGGAAATGACCCGATCCTCCAGTTTGTACATCACGTTCCGCATGTCCCACACCACTTTTTCATGACCTTTTAATATATTGGTCTCTGTGCTGTAGTGTAATCTTCGGTTTTGCATCAGAGTAAAATAAACCCATCACATTTGGAACATTAAAAAAAAAAAAAAAGACAATCATTACCTTCAGAGGGCTTTCCTGAAGACTAAATGAAACAGATTATGATCCACTCAATAAAATGAGAACCCAGGCTAGTAAGAATAAAGGAGAAGTTCTTCCATACAATAGGAAACTAATAAATGTAGAGAAATAACGGGTTTAGAAAAATCACCATTTTTTTTTTTTTTTTTGACAGACAGAGACACAGCGAGATAGGGAACACGAGCAGGGGCAGTGGGAGAGAGAGAAGCAGGTTTCCCGCCGAGCAGGGAGCCCGATGCAGGGCTCGATCCCAGGACCCTGAGATCATGACCTGAGCCAAAGGCAGACGCTTAACGACTGAGCCACCCAGGTGCCCCTAGAAAAATCACCATTTAGAAACCATCATAATAATAACCGATTCAGTCAAGAAATCATCTTGAATGAGGATTAGCATCCTGAATGCTAAACCAAGTGGTTGAAAGTTTACAAAGAAACTGATTATTTACATACTCTCATGGTAATTCCCAACAGATTATTTACTGATGGGGGGGGTGGATATAGTAACTTTAAAGTGGAAAAACCTGGTAGACACCACCTTAACCAAGTGATCAAAATCAACATCCCCTATAATAGGACAAACTGACATCATATACCTCCTGATATGATGCACTGAGAAGGACATAACAACACTTTGGTATTTCCTACCAAAACTACATAGCCTCAATCTTGTCATAAGGAAACCTCAAACTCAAAGTGAGGCATAGTCTACAAAATAATTGGCTATAGTCTCAAAGATGTGAAGGTTGGAAAAACAAAGACAGACTGAGAAATTCTTCCAGACTAAAGGAGGCTAAAGAGACATGACACCTAAATGCAGTAATCCTGGAATGAAACTGTACTTCAAGGAAAAAAACAAAACAAAACAAAAAAACTGAGACAAATTATAAAATCTAAGTACGTTCTAAATTAAATTAGGTAATAGTGTTGTATCAAATTTGCATATTTTCATCGTTATACCGTAGTTATGTCCTTGTTACATGTAATGGACATGATGTCTGCAACTTACTCTCATATAGTTCAAAAAAACAAAACGCATTAAGTATGTTCCATATACAGAGAGGAATAGAAAGTGGATGGGAGAGTAGGAAGAATAAAGAAAGGGGCAGGAAGGAGGAAGAAGAGACACAGGAAGAGAGGGAAATGAAGGTAGATGAGATGGAAAGAGAGTGAGGCGTAGAAGGAGAATGGAGAAGGGAGCAGGAGTAGAGAGGGAAGAGAAGGGGAAAAAGGTAAGAGGAGAGGGAGAGAAATGAGAAGGGAGATAGAAGAGGGAGAAGGATGTCTTGAAATGTGGCTAGTATGGCTGAGGGACTGATTTAATTTTATTTCATTTTAATTAATGTTGAACAGTCACTAGTGACTACCTTATCAGACAGCACAGTTCTAGACTCTACAGAAAGCAATATCAACACTTAAATTTTATACATTAAAATGACAACTAGGACAAGGTAGAACTGCACATGCCTATAACTAGCCCACTCTTAACAACTTTAATATAAAAATATCTGTGTCTTCTCCCATAAATGCATTCTTGAGGCACAAATAGGTCCTTTAGACATTTTTGAAAACGTTAGTGAAGGCATCATCTAACATTCCACAGATTTATCTAAGCATCAAAACATCCTAGAACCACTGGGATGCCAAAAGAAATCTGGATTTGCTTAATCTGGTAACAAAAAATGCCAGTTTCCAAGAAATTTGCTTCATTGCAAGTGGGCAAATTTGCTCTCTACACTTACATTATGTCAGGCCTACACTTTGATTTTTAAAGGTTATTTGTCCATGAAACTGATCAGCCCAGTAAACCTTAGGAGATGGAGTGCTCTAGACTGCTAAAGGGCTGACAACAGCTAAAGCAAATGTCATCAAATGTCACAGATACGACATTTCAGAAGGAATGATTTGCCCCATGGACCCTGCATTCCTGTATCCTAACATTTCATAGCCACTGCATCAATACAAATAAAACACAAAACCTCGGGCGCCTGGGTGGCTCAGTTTTTTAAGCGACTGCTTTCGGCTCAGGTCATGATCTTGGAGTCCCTGGATCGAGTCCCGCATCGGGCTCCCTGCTCGGCAGGGAGCCTGCTTCTCCCTCTGACCCTCCCCCCTCTCAGGTGCTCTCTCTCTCTCATTCTCTCTGTCTCAAATAAATAAATAAAATCTTTAAAAAAAAAATAAAAATAAAAAAATAAAAAAAAACACAAAACCTTTCAAGGGTAGTAGAGGAAGGTGCCAAGAGATAAGTGAAGCTGGTTCCAAGTAGACATGTGGTCACATTTGTGTTTTAATTATTAAACAAGTACAATAATGTAACAATTCACTTTCCCAAACAAATAAACTCTTCCATTTTTTCTTGAAATAAGAAGTTTTCTTGAAAAGGAGCCCAGGGAAGGAGAGTTAGCCCTAGGGAAAGGGACTAGGCCTGAGGACTTGTTAACTTTTGAAAACCAGCAAATCAAGGTCCAAACGGCACAAATGCATTCCTAACACTTTTTTTTTTTTTTAAGATTTTATTTATTGGAGAGTGAAAGAGAGAGCACAAACAGAGAGTGAAAGAGAGAGAGCAAAACAGGGAGAAGGACAAGCAGACTCTGGGCTGCGCTCAGAACCCGACGCAGGACGTGATCTCATGACCTAAGTCAAAATCCAAAGTCAGACGCTTAACTGACTGAGCCACCCAGGAGCCCCTTTTCCTAATGCTTTAGAATCCACAACTCAGGCCCACTTTTCCATCATGAGCAAAAGTGGGGACCAAGATGAGAGTCCTGAGCTGAGAAACAAGAGTCTCAGGACAGCAGGAAGCCATGACCTGGAAGGCTGTTTTAGATACCACAGGGAAGGGGGGGAGAGGAAGTTGTGCAAGGTAAGCCTGTGAAGATCCGGCAGACCAAGTCAGAAAAAGAAAGAAAAAAAAAAAGTTTCTCTGAAACTTGGAAGAAAAACTAGCTTTTTGGCTTAAAGAACAAGAGGACCCTAAAGATTTGTACACTTGCTGATAATAAAAACATTCTCAAAAAAAAAAAACAACCCTATTTGGTCTTTTGTTTTTATTTTGATACTTTGGGGTCCGAAATAATTCCACTTTCTTAACTTGAAAAAAAAAGGCTAAGTGTAAGAACAATAATGAGTTGCAAATGACACCTGACCTCTTAGGGAGATCATTAGGAGAGACCAGGACAGGTAAATGGGGAAAGCATGCGCCCAGCTGTCCATTAGCTCCAGGTAGGCACTCTTATCATGCAGATGTAGGGTTGGCAGATCATAAGATTTTTTTCAAGAGACCCAGAGACGCAGATTTTTATGTGAAGCCTCACAACTTTAGTATTAGCAACTCATTCCAAAATATTTTACCACTGCATAGGGCAAACAAAAACGTCTGAGTACTGTTTCCCCTGTTGGTCAAGACTTCGCAACCAATGAATAAGTTCTCCCCTAAAGCCCCTTCCAGTTCTATATTCCAGAACTCTTACATCTTGTTAAGTAGTATCTCTGAGGAGGTCTCCAACGTCCCCATAAAAATTCACCAGACTCCAGCTGGTGCTCAAAGGACTCAATCACTCACTCACATTGAAAAACGTGAAATATACTGACACTTGAAAACTGAGAAACCATTCAGTCTGTTTTCAAGTCTTTCAATAACCATGATGGAAGCAGACTGACTTGTGCAGCACCTTTAATCAAAGGCCCTGCCAAGAGTGATGCCGAACATTATTAAACTATACCACAGAGCCAGTTTATGCTTTTGGTGACGCCAACCCAAGAAGGATTTCAGAAAGTAGAAGTAGAGCTAAAATCTAATGAGAATATTCTCTGGAAAGAACATGCCTTCTGGTACCAGCTTTGTCACTAACTTACTCTCTGACCTTGGGCAAGTCATGTTACCTCTCTGGATTCTCAGTTTTCTCATCTATAAAATGAAAGGTATTGAATTCTAGGCTCCAAGTCCTTCCAGGACTGAAATTCTAGTATTCCTGTCATTTATGTTATCTCTCAGTAGCTTTTGAATTAATTTATTAAATGCAATTTCTCCCAGGTTTAGCCTGTGGTCTTCCTAGCTATATTTTAAGTTCAAGGATAGTAACTATGCTTATGCTTCTTTATATCCCTTAAGTTGCTGGCAAGCTGCTTTATGCAGAGCAGACACAGTATTAGTCGAACTGAATTTATGCAAACTGATTTTTAAATATTTACAAGCCTACCAAGACAAAGCCCCTGCCTTAATCTTAGTCATATCTTGTGCTTCTCTACAATTAATGGTATTGTTTAGAGTAGCTAAACAAATAACTTTTAAACTCCTGGCAGTTTCTAGTTTTCCAATTAACTTACAGAGCACTCCTTCACAAGATGTATTACAAAACCTACTAGAGCTAGCCAATCTTTTTTTTTTTTTTTTTTAATATTTTTATTTATTTATTTGAGACAGAGAGAATGAGAGAGAGAGAGCACATGAGAGGGGGGAGGGTCAGAGGGAGAAGCAGGCTCCCCGCAGAGCAGGGAGCCCGATGCGGGACTCGATCCCGGGACTCCAGGATCATGACCTGAGCCGAAGGCAGTCGCTTAACCAACTGAGCCACCCAGGCGCCCAGAGCTAGCCAATCTTAATGAATTACAGAAACCTTGGTTTTTCCAGAAGGGATCATGCCTAGTGGGACTAAATAGAAAGTTAAACTGCAGTTATTCAGTCTTCATTACCTTATTTATAAATAGCAATCCTGGCTATTATGCAAAAGTTTGCTATAAATTCAGAAAGGGGCAGAGATGTAGGCGTTTGACTAGCAATCTTTATGATAGAAAGAGAAATGGAGACGCAACAAGCAGAAAATAAAAGCATAGTTCTACCAGAACCAAGGAGGTTGATTGTTGGCAAACTGCCTCATTCATGCAGAGAGCTTGCATACCTTCTCTAAAGACATTAAATGTTCATTTACAACAGAATAGCCACATCATTCTTAAAACCTGTCTGCTCCAAAGCTTCAGAATATCCTTACCTTGTTACTTGATGCCATTTTTTTTTAACAGCAAGCTTAAGTTAATGCAATGTTAAGATGGTTCATTTAAATGCAAATCAGGAAATTTTAAAATTAAAAGTACCCACAGTAACGGTTAACTGTCACACTGCACAAGATACAGGATTGTGGATTACTCCATGCAGTATCAAGGATGCCAGGCTTCATCTGCATTAAGCAGAGTTAACACAGCTGTTGGAATCTCAACTCTCAAATCTCCCACTAGCTGTCAAAAAAAAAAAAAAAAGGTAACCCTCATAATTAAGACTCACTCTGACACATGCCTATTTTTACTAAATTCCCTCCCACCAAGCCTGCCACTTTCTGCAAAAATGTAAACAGGTTGAGGACAGAGGCAGAGGGAGGAAGGAGGGGTAAGAAAATAAGAGGGGGGCACCTGGGTGGCTCAGCCGTTTAGCGTCTGCCTTCGGCTCAGGTCATGATCCCAGGGTCCTGGGATCGAGCCCCGCATCAGGCTCCTTGCTCAGCAGGGAAGCCTGCTTCTCCCTCTCCCACTCCCCCTGCTTGTGTTCCCTCTCTCGCTGTCTCTCTCTGTCAAAAAATAAATAAAAATTGAAAAAAAAAAGAAAATAAGAGGTATAAAAACACAGATGGTTCATGTAAACAAAAAGAAAACTTGTTTTTCACCAAAATACAGTCTCTTTCTAAACACAAGTACAATATCATCATCAAAAAAAGGGGGGTGGAGAGCTTAACCTTAGTCAAAACAGAGAGCCAAAGTCAGAGTAAAAAGTTTCCCATCTACTGCAAAGTAACTGGATTCCATAAACCATGATCTCTATGCGATCAATTAATCATACCCAAATACGTTTTATATCAGACACCTACATGGCACACGTAGTTGTCACTCTCCTTTTAGGTATACAAATCTATGAGAAAAAGGACACTTGACTAGATCTTTATTATTTTTTAAAGATCATTATGATGATCATTATTATTTTATAAAAATTACCATTATTTTTATCTCACTTTTTTTTAGTTTATTTGACAGAGAGAGAGCATAAGTAGGGGAACAGCATGCAGAGGGAGAGGGAGAAGCGGGCTCCCCGCTCAGCAGGGTTCATGACCTAAGCCAAAGGCAGACTCTTAAGGACTGAGCCACACAGGCGCCTCTACAATTATTTTTAATTATAATAAAACAGTTAATCACTTTTATTTTGTTCCTCTTCTTGTTTTGAGGGCAGCAGAGACAATGAGAAAACACAGAACAGCTGAATGAAAACTGTCACGCCACAAGCAATAGGAGACTCAATGATTACCAAAAGCACTAAGCAAAGGACAGAAAAAAAAACCAATATTCAGTCAACCATTTAGCCACTCCAACAGCAAATATTTGAGTGCCTTCTCCATATAGGCATTATTCCAGACAGCATGGAACAAAACTAGAAAAATCTGCCTTCATGAAACAACACTATAGTAATGGCATAAATTAGAAAATGAGACTAGGGAGCCTGGGTGGTTCAATCGATTGTCTGCCTTCAGCTCAGGTAAAGATCCCCAAGGTCCTGGATCAAGCCTCGAATCCAATCGGGCTCCCTGCTCAGTGCGGAGTCTGCTTCTCCCTCTGCCCCTTCCCCTGCTCCTGTGCTCGCTCGCTCTCTCTCTCCCCCCGCTCAAATAAAATCTTTAATTAATTAATTAAAATAGAGAAAACGAGACTATACTAGGACTAGGAAGAAAATTAAGCAGGATAATGGTAATGGAATTAGGTAGGGTCTTTCAAGGGCCTTTCTATCTTGGTAACATTTGAACTGCAATCTGAAAGTCAAGAAGAGTGAGCGAGTATCTGAAGAACATTGCAGGCTGACGTAACATAGACAAGGCAGCATCTCCGAGGACTTACAGAAAGAGAAGGCCAATGTGGCTGGAGCACAGAGCAAGAAGAGGTAAGAGATCAAGGGAAGGAAAAAACAAAAACAAAAGCTCCAGAGCAGCTGAAGTGACTGCTTACAGTATGAAGCGGGTATCTAGATTCCTTTACTTAGCTTCCACCCCATATGGCTGAGGCCATTAACAATGGAAGAGTATTCCAGAGAAAGCTGCACTAAGCCATCATAACAGACAACTGATTATAGATGTACAGGAAGTCCCTGTTTTCCTAAGAAACTGGAAGACTCTGGTCAAAAAAGCAAATAAGATGAAACCAGCATCTGGACTGCAGGCACCAGAGAAAACAGAGACAAAGCGAAAAGAGGTTTTTGTTTTAGAACAATGGGACTAAAAGGCAGGGAAAAGCCCACAGGAAGAGAACTGTATTTTTCTTGGAGAGCCAAGAGAAAAGATGCCTGAACTTGGATTGAGATTAGGAAATTAACCAGACTGAGTGACTGCCTCTAAAACTTGTACTATAGTATATACTTGTGATTACCCATTCTGTCATTCACTGACTGACCAATTACCATATCTTGGGATCCTGCTAGGTGTAAGGGACACAAAGACTAATTTGAAATCCCTATCAGATCATCACAGCAATTAAGTACTGTGAGGGCCAGGGGTAAGTCTCCCCAAGATAGGCCACTTTGGCATGAACATTGAGTTAAAAGCAATCAAAACCCAGCAGATTTAGGAAAAGCTCTTTGCCTCCCCCTTAACTGCCTCCTCTAGGAAGAGAGCTGTTAACAGATTCCTCTTTACCTGAGAAACTTATCTACTTAATAAAAAAACCTTTGTTTTCCAAATACTTCCTTTTACCTTCCTGCTAATGGTCTTTCTCCCCTTTGTATCCTCAGATCCCTCCCCTGGTCCTTAACTCATATTAGCATTACGTTGCCTATCTTTAGAATTTCCATGTCTGTGTAGATTCCCCTTAAGTACAATATTAAATTTGATTTTTCTCCTATTAATTTGTCTCATGTCAATTTGATTCTTAGTCCAGCTACAGGGACCTTGAAGGGTAGAGGAAATTTTTCTACCCCAACAGTACAAAAGGAAACAGGTGCCTTACAAGGGAGAAATGTGGCAGATGCCACCTAATCAAGTGTTTAAATTTGGCATCACCACCAGTAGAACAATGTGACAACTGCTGCAATGCCCTCAGAAAGGAACATCATCACATGCAGAGTACTGCCAAAAATGGAAACAATCAGACCAATCCAAACTATAGAGCATCTACAAAATTGGCCTAAACTCTTCCCAACTGTGTCACTGGGGGGGGGGGTGAACAGAAATAAAAACTCTAAAGAGATATGATAAACACAGTATGTGATCTTTTATTGATTCCTGCATTTTTTTTAAGATTTTATTTATTGGGGGGGGAGAGCGTGCGTGCACACAACCAAGGGGAGGGGCAGAGGGAGAGGGAGAAGCAGACTCCCCGCTGGGCAGGGAGGCGAACATGGGGCTCAGGACCCAGGACCCTGGGATCATGACCTGAGCCTAAGGCAGGCACTTAACTGACTGAGCCACCCAGGTGCCCCTTTTTTCCTGGATTAAAAAAAATCATTGGGACAACTGATCAAATTTAATATGAATAAGCACTATACCGTAAGATCAGTATTTCTGGAAATCCTGTTAAAAGGCAAATTCTGACTCAGTTAGGTCTGATGTAGGAAAGATGGGGTTCAAAGCCGAAGGCCAAAAAATAATTCTTGAGACCTCTTCAGTGCAAAAAGGTGGTTTTATTAAAGCACGGCGGTGGGGGGGGGGGGGGGGCCTGGGTGGCTCAGATGGTTAAGCGTCTGCCTTCGGCTCAGGTCATGATCCCGGGGTTCTGGGGTCAAGCCCCACATTGGGCTCCTGACTCGGCGGGGAGTCTGCTTCTTCCTCTCCCTCTGCCTCTCCCACTGCTCATGCTCTCTCTGTGTCTCAAATGAATAAATAAAATCTTAAAAAAAAAAAAAAGGCACGGGGGACAGGACCCATGGACAAAAAGAGCTGCACTGGGATTGTGAGGATTGGCTGATTATATACTTCCAAGTTGGGAGGGGGTTAGGGATAGTTTAAGTCTCTAAGGAACTTTTTATATGTTAAAGTAGACTCACAGGATCCTGGGTGTCAGCGTAAGAGTGCCTTTTGCCCTTAGCAAAGTATTAACATCGAGGCAGCTGGGTTCCTAAAGGAATGTCACTCTGCCTGTTTGAAGGACTTGTTAATGGACTGTAAGTAGTAAGGAATTTAATTTTTCTTTTGCTTTTGTTTCCCACATGAGGTCTAGGGTAGGACATCAGAGTTGGCATTTCTCCCAAGTTCCCAGAGAGAACTGACATGGCTCTTAGACCACTCTTTAAAAGGAATTATGTTACTTTATCAATGTAAAATGTCTTGTGTGATACTGTAGTTAGGTAAAGGCAATGTCCTTATTCTTAGGAGTTACATGCTGAAGTACCCTGGTATCTGTAGTTTACTTTCAAATGCCTCAAAAAAAAAAAGTTTATATAGAGTAAATGAGCAAATATGAAAAATGTTAACAATTGGTGAATCCAAGCGAATTGACTAATCAAGTGCTTACTCTATTACTCTTTCTACTTTTCTGTACATTTGAAGATCTTCAAAGAAAAAAAAGTTGGGGAAATACTCAGTCTAGACAAGAAAATCGTTACAACAGAAAATAGTTACAGAACATCAGTGCACAAGAGGAACACCTAGGAGGGAGTCCCCAAAAGGCGAGGGAGTCCTCACTGAGGATCTGTTGTACAAGGGGGAGGGGAAGGCAACTGTTTCAGGTTATAGGAGGAGACAACAGCACCAAAGAACGTCATAGCCTTCCAAAAACAAGCATGAGTGAAAAACAGAAGATAAATATTTAAATAGCAAAAAATAAATAAATAAAATGGCAAAAATTAGGTTTAAAGATGAGCAAAGAAATTAAGAAGCATCACAGGTTTGGTCTTTTATCTTTCCTAACTTAAAAATACTTTGGGCCTTGGGGCGCCTGGGTGGCTCAGTCGTTAAGCATCTGCCTTCGGCTCTGGTCATGATCTGGGATTGAACCCTACATCGGGCTCCCTGCTCCTTGGGAAACCTGCTTCTCCCTCTCCCATTTCCCCTTCTTGTGTTCCCTCTCTCGCTGTGTCTCTCTCTGTCAAATAAATAAAATCTTAGGAAAAAAAAATACTTTGGGCCCATTCTATTCTTAGTGTTTATACTACTACCTGAGAAATCCTAGAACCCCACCCGCCCATTCACCCACCCAAGAAAAACAAAGACACAAACCCCACCTCTTCCTACCATAGTGAAGGCCAGAAGTGGCCAGAGCAGCATTTCCCCAATCCAAAGGACTTCTCCCCATAAGCAACTGAAGAGCTAAGTTCCTCAAACTCCACAGGCAGCAAGGCAAGCATTTTCCTCCCAATCTATTCCCCCTTTGGCTTTCCCCATTTCTGCTGACCAAAGTTCCACCAAACCAACTGCCCTAGAAGGAGACTCTAGGCCCGTTTCATCTTCTTCCCTCTCCCTCCTCTGTAACTCCGTAAATATCTCACTCTACTAACCCTTCTTGTTGCAGGCTCTGGCCTGGGTCCTGGTTTGAAATATTTAGGAGTCTTCTCATTTCCAATCATTATCCAGACAGCCTCACTTATCATAGAGTCTACTCCCCCCTGAAAAGAGGGACTGCTTCGCCACCAAAAACAGGATGAAGCCCAAACTCCTGTAAACAAACTTAACTGGCACTAGCCTGACAGACTCATCACCTGCATCCACTCCGTGAAACTTCTCCAATGCACATCCATGTGTCCAGACCTTTATATAAACCCTTTCTCTGCCCAGAGCACCCTTCCTGACTTTTCCATCTTCCTTCAAGACTCACACAAATGTCCTCTAATCCCACAGAAAGAGCTGTTCTCTCTTTCCTGGGTCCCTCCAGCACTTCGCAAGCATCTCCATTACAGCACTTACCACACAGCACTAGGTCAGTGCACCTGTCTCCAAGGAAACTGGGAGCTCCCCTTTGAGCACAGGGACCGTGGCTTTTTTTGAGCACAATAATTTTCAGCTGATCAACTGGCTTGACAGTTTCAGGTTTCATCTAGCAATACTAACACTTGTGGAAGAAGTAAGAAACGTCTCTCTCCAGGTGCTTGGGTGGCTCAGTTGGTTAAGCTTCCAACTCTTGATTTTGACTCAGGTCATGGTCTCGGGGTTCAGGGATCAAGGCCCATGTTGGACTCTGCACTCAGGGGGTGGGGGGGCGTGGTTTGAGATTCTCTCTCCCTCTCCCTCTGCCCCTCCTCCCCCAACCCTGGACGCTCGCACAAATTCTCTCTAAATAAAGCCTTTAAAAAAAATGTCTGTTATAAATTAGCAAAACTAGATACAGATTGCTAATTCTTATCTACCGGTGATACTACTAAGGCTAATAATCCCATTCGTTTGTAAAATTTTGAGGTTAGCAATGGTGACTTATAAATTCTTTTTTTTTTTTTTTCCTAAGATTTTATTTATTTATTTGCGAGAGAGAGAATGAGAGACAGAGAGCACGAGAGGGAGGAGGGTCAGAGGGAGAAGCAGACTCCCCGCTGAGCAGGGAGCCCGATGCGGGACTCGATCCAGGGACTCCAGGATCATGACCTGAGCCGAAGGCAGTCGCTTAACCGACTGAGCCACCCAGGCGCCCGGTGACTTATAAATTCTTAACATCTCCTCCAACACCTGCTTTGAAAGGCAGACTTCTAATAAATGTGTATTGCATTTAACTGAACTCTTTCCACTGTAACTGAGATACAGTAAACTAAAGGTTGCCTTTGACCCTGACTCAATAGACACCTAGAAAACATTACATCTTTCACTGGTCTTAATGACCCCAAAGAAGCTTAAATTTCTCTCAAGTATTGCCATCTTCCATTCCCTTGTTTGTTTTTTTCCCCCCTCCTCCCAAAGGATCAAGCTCACATTTCACTTAGCCACTTCTCTGCAAAATGACAGGTTTCTAAAGATACAATTCAAAGTCAGACCACAGCTTTTCTGAGACCATGATGATCCCAGGTCCAAGGAAGCAAGAAAATGATAACAGATGACTGTAAGAAACCTTTGCCAATTCTAAGATCCCCAAGAAGAGAAAACCCCATGAACAGACGAGTAACTTACCTTTCAGCTTCTGCGTTATTCACTGTGCTATCATTTTTCACAATACATGATTAAGAGTCTAGATTAATAGTGAAATATTTAACATAATGAAATATTCAACATACCATGGGAGAATAGTAACAATGCATCTTTGCTTGGAAAGAAAAGCCTGTATCAGAGCTGCACAGGGTAAAAGGACTATTAGCAAAGGCTCCTATCCCTCATGTCACTTGAAATGGGCCACAATGAATGCATTTCATGAGTTATGACAGCACTTTCAGTTTCAAGAACAGTCTGCAGTCCTACCTGGTAAATAAACCAGTACAGGATTATGTAACCTGATAATCAGACATGCTTCTAATTCCTATCTTCAATTCATAATGTCAAATATTAAGCAGAAAACCATAGCAAGGGGCTCCTGGTGGCTCAGTCGTTAAGCATCTGCCTTCGGCTCAGGTCATGATCCCAGGGTCCTGGGGTCGAGCCCCACATCAGGCTCCCTGCTCCGCGGGAAGCCTGCTTCTCCCTCTCCCACTCCCCCTGCTTGTGTTCCCTCTCTCGCTATCTCTCTCAGTCAAATAAAATCTTTAAAAAAAAAAAAAATAGCAAAACATTTTTAAAAGGCACTGGATGGTCCACTTATTTATGACAATATTTACTAATGAAATCTCAGAATAAGAAAATGAGGGAAATCTACAGCTCGCTACAGTGAAATGCAATAGCCAAAACTAAGCAATCCAGGAAAGAACTAGCCTTTAAATTAGCAACTAAGGAGTAAAACCAGTTACTTAACACCAAGATTAAATTAGACTAAATTATTCATTACAAAATTTTAAAGCAAATGACAGTTTGTTTCTTTTATAAAGCCCTAGAAGTCTTTTTTTTTTTTTAAGATTTTATTTATTTATTTGACAGAGAGAGACACAGGGAGAGAGGGAACACAAGCAGGGGTAGTGGGAGAGGGAGAAGCAGGCTTCCTGCTGAGCAGGGAGCCGGATGTGAGGCTCGAACCCAGGACCCTGGGATCATGACCTGAGCCACCCAGGCGCCCCAGCCCTAGAAGTCTTTAAAAAAAAGAAAAGAAAAAGACTTTACAGCATAAAATTTTAACAAACTTCCACAATGTAATTCCTGCTCTACCACTACTACAATAGGAACACGGGACAGATGACAAGAAAATTTAAAAACCAAATCACACTACTCATATAATGCTTGTCCCAAATGATCAATCTTTATTACAAACATTTAAAATAACACTCAAAGTTGTCTTTCAAATCATATTTACATTACATGCATTACTCCAAACTTGAGCTACTGAAAAAGCACAAATTAAATCACAATCAAAAAGTGGGGTTGATAGATGACAGAGCATCAACAAGTAAATAGAAATGCATGTTAATTTCAAGCTCCATTAGAAATGGAGTTGGGGGCATGCTTGCACATGGAGAAAAAGTTTGACATTATGAAAAAAAAAAAAAAGCCTAAAGATGAAAATAATGAACATTTAGAGGCTCCAAGAGAGAAAGGGCAATGTTGAAGTTTTATTTTGAAGCATGGTTATTTCTGCACACTTTGAACTTTCAATAATGCATAAATTTAGTACAGTGCTCTTGCAAGTGAACAAATAGCATGAGACAGGGCAAGTCAAGCCAGACTGTTCACTTCCCCACACTGTTCGGCCCGGCCCATTCAAGCCAGGCCCACATTGTGGGGGGCTGAGCTGATCAACACACCGCACCACCAACACCCTCAAGGTCTGGAAGCTAGCAAACTAGCATCTGAACGAATGTTAGGAATTGCCGCTCAGGGAGGCTCTCCCAGATGCCTGATGTGTCTACCTTATATTTTTTATTATTATTATTATTTATTCATTTGAGATGGAGCCCACAGAGAGAGAGAGAGAAAGAGAAAGAGCGTGTGCACGAGCATGCACAAGCAGTGGGGAGGGGCAGAGGAAGAGAGAGAAGGAGGCTCCCCACTGAGCATGGGTTGGATTCCAGGACCCAAGGACCAGGACCTGGTCCCGAGACAAAGGCAGACGCCCAAGTGACTGAGCCACCCAGGCTCCCCTTTAACTTTTTTTTTTTTTAAACAGAAGGAACTAATAAAACTTAAATCCTCCAACATGTACATCATAACCAAAATGCTTTGAATACTCTTTAAGGGTGTGTCTTCAGTCACTCATGAGGAAAAAAGATTTGAGCTGAGAAAGCAGAAACGATAATTGGCCTTATGTTTTTTTGTTTTTTAAGATTTTATTTATTTGACAGAGACACACACAGCAAGAGAGGGAACACAAGCAGGGGGAGTGGGAGAGGGAGAAGCAGGCTTCCCAACAAGCAGGGAGCCTGATGTGGGGCTCGATCCCAGGACCCTGGGATCATGACCTGAGCCAAAGGCAGACGCTTAACAACTGAGCCACCCAGGCGCCCTGGCCTTACATTTTCATTACTTGTTTATGTATATGTCAAAGGTCAAACTTGCAAAAAACAGTTTGGATGAATTTATTATTTTTTACCTATTTTATCACTTTTCACACACAGTAAAATTCACTCTGGTGTACTATTCCATGAGTTTTAACAGACTCAAACAGCTGAGTAACCACCTCCACAATCAAGATATATAATAGTTTAATGAATTTATTTTATTCTCACAACAGCATATATACACAACTGAACCACAGAATATAAATGTACAAAACATTATGACCTTCAAGAGCTAATTTGCAATCAACTTAATACAAAGCTACAGTAATCAAAACAGTGTGCTACTTGCATAAAGACATACAGACCAACAGAATAGAATGACAGTCCAGAAACAAATGCTCACATTTATAGTCAAAAAATTTTTTTTTGAAGATTTTATTTATTTATTTGACAGAGAGAGAGACAGCGAGAGAGGGAACACAAGCAGGGGGAGTGGGAGAGGGAGAAGCAGGCTTCCCGCGGAGCAGGGAGCCCAAGGCGGGGCTCAATCCCAGGACCTGGGATCATGACCTGAGCCGAAGGCAGACGCCTAACGACTGAGCCACCCAGGCGCCCCTATAGTCAAATTATTTTCAACAAGGGTGTCAAGACCATTCAATGAGGAATGACAGTCTTTTCAACAAATGGTGCAAAGTAAACTAGATATCCACATGTAAAAGAATGAAGTTGGATCCTTACCTATTATCATACAGAAAAATGAACTCAAAATGGACCAAAGACCTAAATGTAAGAACTAAAACTATGAAACTCTTGGGCGCCTGGGTGGCTCAGTCGTTAAGCGTCTGCCTTCGGCTCAGGTCATGATCCCAGGGTCCTAGGATCGAGTCCCACATCGGGCTCCCTGCTCGGCGGGAAGCCTGCTTCTCCCTCTCCCACTCCCCCTGCTTGTGTTCCTGCTCTCGCTGTGTCTCTCTCTGTCAAATAAATAAATAAATAAATCTTTAAAAAAAAAAAATTATAAAACTATGAAACTCTTAGAAGAAAACACAGGGCAAAAGTTTTATGACACTGATTTGGAAATGATTTCCTGCATACAGCACCAAAGGCACAAGTAAATTGAACTTCATCAAAATAAAAACTTTTGTGTATCAAAGGACATCATCCACAGGGTGAAAAGGCAACCCAAAGAATGGAAGAAAATATCTGCAAGTCATATATGTGATAAGGGATTAATACTCAGAAAATACAGAGACCTCCTAAAACTCGAACACCAGAAAACAAACATCCCGACATGCAGCAAAAGATGAGGAGACATTTCTCCAGACATACAGGGATGTCCAATAAATACATGAAAAGGTATTCAACATCACCAATCATTAGGGAAATGCAAATCAAAACTATAATGAAATACCACCTCATACTCATTATGATGGCTCCCATCAAAAAAAAAGAAAAGTATTGTCAAAGATGTGGAGAAATTAGAGCCCCTGTGCACTGCCGGTAGGAAAGTAATATGGTAAGTATGACAGTTCCTCAAAAAACTAAAAATTAATGTACCATATAAGCCACGTTGATAAAGCATAACTAAGTATTTTTGTTTTTTAAAACATTTATTTGAGAGAGAGCGGGAGTGCACAAGTGGGGGTGGGGGGTTGCAGAGGGAGAAGGAGAAGCAGACTACCCGCTGAGCAGGGAGCCTGACATGTGGCTTGATCCCAGGACCCAAGGATCATGAGACTGAGTCCCGCATCGGGCTCCCAGCTCCTTGGGGAGCCTGCTTCTCCCTCTTCCTCTGCCTCTCTCTCTCTATCATGAATAAATAAATAAAATCTTTAAAAAGAAAAGAAAAGAAATAATCAAGGATAGGCAGAAGATGGGGCACCTGAATGGCTCAGTCGGTTAGGCGTCTGTCTTCAGCTCAGGTCATGATCCCAGGGTCTTGGGATGGAGCCCCACATCAGGATCCCTGCCCCGTGGGGAGCCTGCTTCTCCCTCTCCCTCTGCAGCTACCCCTGCTTGTGCTTGCTCTCTCACTCTCTAATAAATAAATAAAATCTTAAAAAAGGATGGGCAGGAGATTTAGCTACATTAAAGCAGCTCTGGAAGCAAACTAAATGTCTAACAAAGGGCTGATTAAAAAGGAGCTACGTAATGGAATAGTAGGGGATCATTAATATGCTATATTAGTATTGTGCAATTAATCATATGTCATCAGTTCTAAAGCATACATATTTCACATTTTTAAGTCTCTAAAATCTGGATGTGTCTTACAATTGAGGTCATTGCCTAGTTTGTCAGTTCTTTTTTCTAAGTGATACATAGAATACATAGAATCTTATCCTCCCAATAGGGGAAATGTTCAAATTATGATAAATGGACAGATTACAAAAGAGCACATTAAGTAAAAACTAATTTACATAAAAATTACAGACAATATACATGTTAGAAAAAAGATTAGAGGATGTACACCAAAATGTTAGCAGTATTTATCTCTAGCTGCTATGAGTTTTATTACACAAAAACTTTAATAAACTGGATGTAAAGTCATGCCTCCACCCCCTGGCACAATCCTATATATAGCATATGTATACCTACTATAACTAATCTGCTATGGGTTTAGAAATAAGTCAGGTATCACAGGAGTCAAAAATTCAGAAGAAAGTAATTGCCCTGAAGGAACTCAGCATCCAGCAAAGAAGTTTATGGTCTAGAAGAGTCTAAAGGAAGGTAAACCAGCAATTTAATGCTATTTAAATACTGAACTAGTTCGCTAGTTTTACTTGTAAGACAACCCACTTAATATGGATAAAAACATTTCCTGTGCAGGACTCCATAACTGAAGAAATAAATTAGCATTTTATCACATTAGAAGTTAAAATAAATATCCTTTATAAATTCTCTTATTCGTTACACAGATGATGAAGTTCGAACTCTAAACTCTCTGGTTGGGACTCTTAAGATTAAAAACTTCTAAAAACATGTTATCATTGTAATTCATGAGACAGACAATCAATGACAAATCAGCAACAGCAGGAAACACTCATGTTAAACTCTTTACTGTTCATTAAGACCTTTTAAAAATTACATTAAAAAATATTTTTTCCCTACTTTTCCTTTTCGACCATGCCTTCACTGTGCTGGAGGGTAAAGTGCCGAGAATAGTAACTTAGTTCCTGCCCCTCAAGGTATCCATGGTTTAGCTGAGGGGGTAAAAAAAAAAAAAAGAGGAGAAAAGCTCTATGGCACTGAATTTGGCAATGACTTCTTATACAGACAACAAAAGAAAAAAAACAGATAAACTGACCTTGATCAAAATTTAAAACTTTTGTGCATCAAAGGATTTTTTTTTTAAAGATTTTATTTATTTATTTGACAGAGAGAGACACAGCAAGAGAGGGAACACAAGCAGGGGGAGTGGGAGAGGGAGAAGCAGGCTTCCTGCGGAGCAGGGAGCCCAATGCGGGTCTCGATCCCAGGACCCTGGGACCATGACCTGAGCCAAAGGCAGACGCTTAACAGACTGAGCCACCCAGGCGCCCCTGCATCAAAGGATATTATCAACAGGATGAAAAGGCAACCCAAAAACTTGAGAAAAAAATATCTGCAAATCATATACTAAAGAGGGATTAATATCCAAAATGTATATCCACTACTGGATATTTACCCAAAGAATATGAAAACACTAATTCAAAAAGATACATGCATCTTTATGTTCACTGCAGTATTATTTACAATAGCCAAATTATGGAAGCAGCCCAAGTGATGAATGGATAAAGAAGATGTGGTAGGGCGCCTGGGTGGCTCAGCTGGTTAAGCGACTGCCTTCGGCTCAGGTCATGATCCTGGAGTCCCTGGATCGAGTCCTGCATCGGGCTCCCTGCTCGGCAGGGAGTCTGCTTCTCCCTCTGACCCTCCCCCCTCTCATGTGCTTGCTCTCTCTCATTCTCTCTCTCTCAAATAAATAAATAAAATCTTAAAAAAAAAAAAAGAAGATGTGGTATACATATATAATGGAGTATTACTCGGGGGCGCCTGGGTGGCTCGGTAGGTTAGGCGTCTGCCTTTGGCTCTGATCACAGTCCCAGGGTCCTGGGATCCAGCCCTGCATCAGGCTCCCTGCTCCATGGGGAGCCCGCTTCTCCCTCTCCCTCTGCCTGCTGCTCCCCCTGCTTGTGCTCTCTGTCAAATGAGTAAAATCTTTTTTTTAAAAATGGAGTATTACTCAGCCATCACAAAGAATGAAATCTTGCCATTTGCAACATGGATGGATCTAAAAAGTATAATGCTAAGTGAAATAAGGCAGACAAAAACAAAGAATACAATATGATTTCACTCATATGTGCAATTTAAGAAACAAAGCAAACAAAGAAAAAAAAAAACAGACAACCAAAAAACAGACTCTTAACTATAGAAAACAAACATGGTTACCAGAAGGGAGGTGGGTGGGGGGATGAGTGAAATCAGTAAATGGGATTAAGGGTACACTTATTATGATGAGCACTGAGTAATGTACAGAATTGCTGAATCACTACACTATACAGCTGAAACTATAACACTTTATGTTAACTATACTGGAATTTTTAAAAAATCCAGAACAGAGGCGCCGGGGTGGCTCAGATGGTTAAGCATCTGCCTTTCACTCCAGGCACAATCTCTGGATCCTGGGATGACCATGTTGTCTTTGAGCATCCAGCTCAGCGGGGAATCTGCTTCTCCCTTCCCCTTTGCCTCTGGCTCTGTTCATGCTCCCTCTCTCTCTCTGTCCCAAATGAATAAATAAAATCTTTTTTTAAAAAGGGGGGGATAAATAAAAATAAATAAAAATCCAGAACATATAAAGAACACCTACAACTTAACAACAAAAAAGCAAATTGCCACAGGACTTGAACAGAGATTCCTCAAAGAAAATATACAAATGGCCAATAATCAGAAGAAAAGATGCTCAACATCACTAATCAGAGAAATGCAAATCAAAACCACAAAGAAATATCACCTCACTTCCATGAGGATGGCAGTTTAAAAAAAAGAAAGAGGGGCGCCTGGGTGGCTCAGTTGGTTAAGCCACTGCCTTCGGCTCAGGTCATGATCCTGGAGTCCTGGGATCGAGTCCCGCATCGGGCTCCCTGCTCAGCGAGGAGCCTGCTTCTCCCTCTGACCCTCCCCTCTCTCATGTACTCTCTCTCATTCTCGCTCTCTCAAATGAATAAATAAATCTTTTAAAAAAAAATAAAAAATAAAAAATAAAAAAAAGAAAGAAATTAACAAGTGTTGGTGAGGATGTGGAGAAACTGGAACCCTCATACACTGCTAGTAAATATATAAAATGGCACAGCTACTGTAGAAAATAGTTTAGCAGTTCCTAAAAACTGTAAGCACAGAATTACCTCATGACCTACAAATTCCACTTCTGGGTACATACCCAAAGGAATTGAAAGCAGGGACACAAACACATACTCGTACACACATGTTCATATCAGCATTATTAACAGCCGAAAAGAGGAAGCAACTGAAGTGTCCATCAATATATGAATAGATACTAGAGTATCATTCTGCCTAAGAAAGGAAGGAAATTTTGACACCTACAATACAGGTGAACCTTGAAGATATTATGCTAAGTAAAATAAACCAGTCACACAAAAGAACAAATACGGTATTATTCCACCTACATGAGGTGCCTACAGTAGTCAAATTCAAAGAAAAAGTACAATGGTGGTTGCCAGCGGGCTGAAGGGAGGCAAAATGGGGAGTTAATGTTTAATGTATACGGAGTTTCAGTTTTGGAAAATGAAAAAAGTTCTGGATATGGGTGGTGGTGATGAATGAACAAAAATATGAATGTACTCAATGCCACTGAAGTGCATAAAAATGTACATGCATAAAAATGGCTAAAATGGTAAATTTTTTTTAGGGTTTTGTTTTGGTTTTTTTTTTTTGACAGACACACAGCGAGAGAAGGAACACAAGCAAGGGGAGTGAGAGAGGCAGAAGCAGGCTTCCCACTGAGCAGGGAGCCCGATGTGGGGCTCCATCCCAGGACCCTGGGATCATGACCTGAGCGGAAGGCAGACACTTAACGACTGAGCCACCCAGGCACCCCTAAAATGGTAAATTTTGTTATATATATTTTACCACCAAAACACACACACAAACAACAGGATAGGGAGTGAGAATGTCATAGTGAGAGGCAAATTTTAGAATTTCCAGTAAATTAAAGATGACTTTCAGCAATGAAGATAAATGTCTCAATGGAAAAATGTCATTAACCAGCCTTCATAAATGGATAGCATTTGTGTCAAGAGAAGGATGAGGCACTCCAGTATGAATGCCTGGAAGGTGCAGAGGACATGTAGCAACAATTTACAGTAGAAAATGAAGTTGAGGGGCACCTGGGTGGCTCAGTCAGTTGAGCAACTCTTGGTTTCAGCTCAGGTCATGATCTCAGGGTTGTGAGATCCGCCCAGCACCAGACTCTGTGGAGAGTCTCCTTGAGGATCCTCTCCCTCTCCCTCCGCTCCTCCCAACCCGTCACGTTTTCTCTCTCTCAAATAAGTAGTAAATCTTCAAGAGAAGAAAATGAAGTTGAACAAATTAATTTAAAGCCAGAATTTAGGTCTTGAATGCCAACCTAAGAGGCTGATCAGTTCAGCAAGAAGATAGCAGTAAGTTTCTCAAATGAACAAGAGTACTGCTTAGGTGTAAAAGACTGAAAGGTGGAGGGGGAGATGGGAAAACATTCAACTAACTGTGGCAAACACTAATTGAGCAACCATATGTTCCCAAATCTCAGATTAAAAACTGAAGAGAGAAGAGGCACAAGTGGTGACCTGGGATTCCCGGAGTACTGGTTGATAATTTACTGTTTCTTGGTCTACACAGTGGATGTGGATAGTCTTCACTCAAATACAGCGTTAGGCAGGTACTCTTATGATTTGAGCACTCTTCTACAGGTATATGATACTTTAATTTTTAAAAGTTTTGTCAAAAATAAAAGCCCAGGCCCCATTTCCAAGAAACCCCCAGATGGGAAGAAGACATAGATAAAAATATTTACCAAACAGTATGAAAGATGCAACCACAGAGTATGTACAAGCTACCCAAAAAGCACTGAGTTCTAAGAGAAAACCCAGAGGCAGTGACATCTAAGGTAGGTTTTAAAGAGTAAATGAGTTTGTCAGAGGGATGGAAAAAAAGAGAACAGCTCCAGGCAAAGGCAAAAATATGAAAAAGGCACCAAACAAAACAAAAATAGAACAATTTATCCAGGGAACCACAAGTAGTTTCAATAGTTCAAAGATAAGATAATCCAAACTGCAGTGGAAGTAGAGAAAAACAGAAAAAAGGAATTAATGTAATGTGAACACCAGGAAGAAGAATGGAATGGAGATGGTTTTCAATTTGAGGCTCTCCATAATCTGACTGTTGCCTCATCTATCACAGTTCCACCCACAAGCTAGACTCCAGAAGGGAAAGACTCTTTTTCCTCCTTCATTCAACAGTATCTAATTTGCCCTCCAGGCCAGGCACCAGGTCAAAGGCTAAGGCTATCAAGGGGCTCATAGGCCGACTTTGTAGCAGAAAAGGCAAACAGGGACATCAATAATAAAAGGTACAGTATAAGGAGTACACCTCCTGGTGAGAAGAGGTTTGCTACCAGAAAGGAAAGCCCTAACTTGAGTCATGAGATATGACTAAGAGCTCATCATGAAAGGGACAGAATACAACTGGGGGGGGAGGGGGAAGGGGAGTGCATCACTGAGGAAACAACCTTCATAGATAAGCCTACACCCCTTACATCCTATCCATATTTAAGTCCTGTCTCATTTCCCCAAAATACAGTTCCCTTCATCCACACCACCTCACTCCCACCATCTTCCTTTAATATCAGATCATGAGGGCGCCGGGGTGGCTCAGTTGGTTGGGCGATTGCCTTTGGCTCAGGTCATGATCCTGGAGTCCTGGATGGAACCCGCATCTCGGATGGGTCCCATATCTCGGGCTCCCTGCTCAGTGGGGAGTCTGCTTCTCCCTCTGACCCTCTCCCCCCTTTGTGCTCTCTCTCTCTCATTCTCTCCCTCTCAAATATTTTTTTTAAAAAAAGAAATAATAAAACATCAGATCATGAAACTCCCTACGATGGCTTCTTACAGATCTTAGAATAAGATCCAAACATATGACCTGGTGTTCCCTGGCAATCTCATGTGAGGCCTTCTCCCCACCCCAAAATTGTTCAAGCTATACAGGTCTTAGGTATCAAAACACATTAAGTTCAATCCTGTCTCAGGACCTTTACACAAGCAGAGGACCCTGTTCCCTTGGTCCAGATCCTCACCAACACTACACACCACCACCTCCAACAACCAGGTCTGTCATGTCTCAGGCTATTACTTTCTCAAAAAATTCCAGGACCCTATCAGTTACTGCTGATTTCCACATATGATTTAGGTTTCCAGAAAAGAAAACTGTCTCATTTTGGGCATTCTGAGTTTGAGAAGCCCCTGGGACACACAGCTCTCTGGTGTACAGGTGACCATGTAAGTGAGGTGAGACATTCGCTATCAAGACAGAAACTTGGACTTGAGCACCTAAGTTTGAAGACATGGAAAATGCACAGAGAAGGGATTCTCAGCTTAGAGGGAGAAGGCACCCCTGATCTCTAAGTCACTGTACAGAATGAGATGCTGATGGCAACGAAGATGATGCCACATCAACAGTGTCAAAGACTGACATACAATCTTGGGTATGAGCGGATTGAAAAGGAAAAAAAAAAAAAACTGAGAAGATCCAAAAATATAAGGAAAATCATAAGAGTTATGTCGTAATTCCCACCAACTCCTATTCCCTTTTATGCTTCCTCCACTGACAAAATCCTACTCACCTTTCCTTCAGTTCAAACGCCACCCCCTTCCAGAGCCCTTCTGGACTTCTCCAAACAAAACCTATTAGGCCCCTCTCCATGCTTCCACAAGTTTTTTTCTATCGTTAGTAGTATAGAAGATACGACCCATGCACAATTACTATTACGGCGCTTATAACAGTCTGCCCTGCACTACATCTGGAGTATATGCCTTCCCTACATTACACTGTGAGCCCTTGGGAGCACAGCCCGTATCTTAAATCATCTATGGGCCCTTAAAAAAAAGCGGATAAAAATTATTTAACTGAAAAGTCAAGAAAAGTAACTAATTAAGCAGAGGCTATGGATAATTTATTTCTCTTGTAAAACAAAATAACATATCCTAATTAATTTAACTTACATTTTCCTAAAGTAACATAAACCCATACAGTCATTTCAAAAGTCACTGCTAAACAAAATATCCTCTCATGGAAATGCTTATCCTGTTGCAACAATACAATGATGTAACCGTTTCCTTCAACATAAATACGAAATGCCCTTAATTTAGTTGGGAGACTTCGCATATCTTACTCTTCTAAATGTGTAAATTCTATTCAAAACAAACACCCCAAAAATGTTCCAAAGACGCAGGAGGACCTAAGAGGGTGTCTGCCAATCCTGGTTTGAGCCAACTGCCGCCTGCATTGCTGGGAAGCCATTCCTGCCAAGCCAGGGTCAGGCATTTAATCCACATTTTTTCCAACAAGTGCTTCAGACACGCACACTCCTTTTAAAAGCCAGCAAGAAAGAGTCCAACGCCCCCCGGGCAAACGAGGACTAACCAGAGTGAAGCGCGTCCTACCAGCCAGCACAAGAAGTCTGAGTAATTTCACAACAAAGGTTAACTTGGTACACGCCAAAAGTCCACTCGGGTGTGGCGCACCTTCCCGGCCAGACCCGGTCAGAGAAAGGCGGCACCCCACTCGCGCCTTCGCCGGGGCCCGGGCGTGCGGGAGCGCGGGCTCAGCAAACCTCAGGTCCACCAGACCGCCAAGTTTCGGTGGCGGGGGAGGAGGAGGAGGGTGCGACCACGGAAACCACAAACCACAATCACTTCACAGGAAAGCTCAACTCCCCGCCACTCCCGCACCGGAAACAGCGCGCAGGCTCCCCTCCACAGGCAAGACGGTCGCGGAGGCCCGGCGCGGACCCGCCGCGCGCACCAAGTCGGCTGGGACAAAGTTTAGAAACCGGGAGAAACTTTCCCGAGAGGAAGCGCCGCGTCCGCGCGGGGCCTGCCGCTCGCTCTGCTCCAGCCTCCGCGGCCCCTCAACTTCCCCAACGCCAGGAAGCGCCGGCCCCGCCTGCCCGGCCGGCCGGCCAGAGCGCAGGCCAGGGGCCCCGCACGGGAAGCGGGCCGGCCGCAGCACCGCAGCCCGCCAAGAGCCCGATTCAGGGCGGGGTCGCGGAGGAGACCGCCGCCCGCCCGCACGCAGGAGGAACCCCTCGGCCCGGAGCCCGCGCCCGCCTGAAGAGAGTTACCTGCGGCGAGTGGGGCGAGTGCAGGAAGATTCCCGAGGCCCGAAGCCGAGACGGCCGCCGCTTTGTCTCCCTCCGGTCCGACTCCGAGGAGGAAATGGGCCGCCAGGCGCCCCCGCCCCCGGCCCGCCCCCCGCCCGCGGCCCCCGCC
>NC_058409.1:29678993-29692418 GCF_002201575.2 Neomonachus schauinslandi | reverse complement strand
CCGCGATTGGCCCCCTCCCGCCACCCACGCCCCCACCCCGCCCGCCCTTCCGAGCACCTCCCTCCGGCGCGCTCTTCCGGGCGCCTCCCGCCGCCGCCCCGCTTTCCCGGCCCTCGCTTTCGGGGTGAGGCCCCAACCGAGAGACCCTGGTGACGCCGAGCCGAAACTCCCAAGAGGACCTCTTGCTCTCCGCTCTGTGCCCCCGAGTTACTTCATCCCAGGCCCCTAATGCGCGTTCAGGCAGGGAGGGATCCCGGAGAGGAAGGAGGAGCGATAACTCCTGGAACAGCCCGGGAGCGGGGGAGGGCAGGTGAGTCACCGCTCCGCGCACAGGTGAGTCTCAGGGTGCTGCCCGCGCTGGCTCCACCCTCCCCCCAGCCGGTGCCTCCGGGACCGGGCGCGGCGACACAGTCCTGGGGACGCTTATGTGAGGAGTGCCACAGGTGCTCCCGAGTAACAGGCTTCCAGAAAAGTACTGTAAGCCCACCCATTGGTTTTACGGAAGAAAACTGGCCTCACAGCTTGAGGCGTAGTGGTACTAGAATCCAACTCTATGGACTTTACAAAGGTGATGTGGAAGGCTTCCTTGAGGTCATCTAACTCATTCCCTCACTTTACAGATCCGGGAGCCAAGAGCCCTCCTGTTGATAGACAAGAAGCATGTCACAGCAGCATCCCCTCCTGAGATTGGCCCCCTACACACACACACACACACAGTTGAGGGACCTGGCTGCTATCCCTATGCCTCCAGCCATTTTGGGAATGTTATTCCCGCCCTTCCTTATCTTCCTGGCGAATGCTCTAAAAAAAACTTCAAAACAAACAAAACAAAAAACAAACAAAACAATTACATACTAATTATCAGCCTGATATAGAAAACCCTAATGAGGTTTCAACTCCTTCATCATGGGATGAAGAACAAGGTTGATTTCAGTATTGGCCTAGAAATCCAAAATAAAGCAAGACCAATACCCAGGGCCACCTTGGTCCTGAGCCAGTATTGAGCAGGGTGCTAGGGAGAATGCCCTCAACATATTTCCCCTTTACTACTCACATCTCCCTCTCCCCTGGGAAATGCAAACTCTAGGAAAACAGAACGTGTATTCCGTACAGCACCCAGCTCACTGCTCACCCCCTAGACAGCACCAAGTTAACATCCACAGGTGAGTGTGCCCACCTTAATTGAAAGCACTATGGGTTTGTGCTGGTTGAGAGATGTGGACCGGGAGGCCTGGGTGGCTCAGTGGTTAAGTGATGACTTTTGGTTTCATCTTGGGTCATGATCTCAAGTTAGTGAGATCCAGCCCCACCTTGGCCTCCCCACTCAGCACAGTCTGCTTGTCCCTCTCCCTCTGGTCCTCCTCCCCCCCCCCCCCCCCCCCCCCCCTATCTCACCCTCCCCCCCTCCCAAATAAAAAAATCTTAAAAAAAAAAAAGTGTTGTTTGTTTGACAGAGAGAGACACAGCGAGAGAGGGAACACAAGCTGGGGAAGTGGGAGAGGGAGAAGCGGGCTTCCTGCAGAGCAGGGAGCCCCATGCGGGGCTCGATCCCAGGACCCTGGGATCATGACCGGAGCCGAAGGCAGACGCTTAACGACTGAGCCACGCAGGAGCCCCTAAAAAAAAAACACTTTAAAAGAAAGAAAGAAGGGATGTGGACAACAGGCAATAGGACCATGAAGGAAGAGAGCAAACCTAAAGAGAAAGACCATAATAAGGCCATTCTTGTCCATCTGCACCCCATTCTGTTTCTATCTTCAGAGTTTTTGCTCCTGTGGTCTCCCCTGCCTGGAGTGGCCATGGCTTCCCCCCATTACACTTGGCTACCTCAGAACATAGTAATCAGTCAATAAATATCTGTGTGAACCAACAGTTGAAGGATTATGCTCCATAGCTGTGTATTATCTATCACTTCACTCAGGAGCAGCTACTTAATTTGTGAGGCCCCTTGTTCAAAAATTATTAACAATTTCAAGACAGCAACAGTGGAGCATTAATGAAGGCTTTCTAAGCATAAGGCTCTACTATAGGTTTAATAGTTGCATCCCTCAAAATTCATATGTTGAAAACCTGATGCCAAAAGTGATGGTATTAAGAAAGGGGGCCTCTGAGAGGTGATTAGGTCATGAGGGTGGAGCCCTTGGGAACGGGATTAGTGCCCTTATAAAAGAGGGCCCAGAGATATCCCTTGCGCCTTCTGCCATGTGAGGACACAGCAAGAAGGATCAGACTATGAACCAGGAAGAGAGCTTTTACTGGTTGTGAATGTGACCATGCTGATGCCTTGATCTTGGACTTTCCAGCCTCCAGAACTGTGAGAAATAAATTGCTGTTGTTTATACTACCCAGTCTGTGATATTTTGTTAGAGCAATGCAAAGGCCCTAAAGATGAAAGTGCAGGGATGTTTTAGGAAGAGGAGGGTCAGGGGCGCCTGGGTGGCTCAGTTGGTTAAGTGACTGCCTTCGGCTCAGGTCATGATCCTGGAGTCCCTGGATCAAGTCCCACATCGGGCTCCCTGCTCAGCAGGGAGTCCGCTTTGCCCTCTGACCCTCCCCCCTCTCAGGTGTTCTCTCTCTCTCATTCTCTCTCAAATAAATAAATTTAAAAATTTTTAAAAAAAAGAAGAGGAGGGTCAGGTGACAAAAATGATATGAAGATAGACTTACAGTGTGTCCTGTAAGCTAAGGGGAGTCAGCTTTCTACCTCTGAGAAACCTTGAAAAGCTTACCAGGGAAGACTCGAGCATTCATTATGTCCCAGGCACTTGCTTTGTGCCAGGGGAAGCTGGGGGAATGACGGTGACTAAAACTAACCTGATCCTGTTCTCCCACAACTTAAAATGTAATGGAAGAGACAGCTATTAAAACAGGTAAACTCTCGGGGCACCTGAGTGGCTCAGTCGGTTAAACGTCTGCCTTCAACTCAGGTCATGATCTCAGGGTCCTGGGATCGAGTCCCACATCAGGCTCCTTGCTCATCAGGGAGTCTGCTTCTCCCTCTGCCTGTTCTGCCTGCCACTCCCACTGCTGGTGCTCACTCGCTCTCTCTCTCTCTGACAAAATCTTAAAAAAAAAATAAAAATAAAAAATAAAACACGTAAACTCTAAAAAGAAAGTCAAGTGTGAAGATAGAAGGGAGATACAAGTAGATTTTGGGGGGAAATTAACCTGGTCTGGGTTCAGTGACGTGAGGAAGGGACCTTTATTCTATGACCCACTCCAGTCACACTTTAGGACTCACCTCTCCACCGAAACTGCTTTTATCAAGGTCCCTGATGACCTCCATGATGCTACATCCAGTGGTCAGTCTCTGTGCGAGTTGACTTGTATCATCATCAGTGTTTGATCACTCTCCTTCTTGAAACACTATCTTCATTTGGCCTCTAGGGCACTAGGTTCTTCTGAGTTTCTTCCATCCTCCCTGGCCCTAACTTACTCTCCTTAAATCCTCCCAAGCTCTAAGTGTTAGAGCAGCAGGTCTCAAGGTGTAGTCCAAGGATTCCTAAGTCCCTTTCCAGGGGGTAGTAAGATAGAAACTATTTTCATAATAATATTAGAATATCATTTGACTTTTTCACTCCCAGTCTCTCATGGTATACAGTACAGTATTCCAGACTACATGACACATAATAGGGCATCACACAGAATGCAGAAACAGATATAGAATCCAATTACCTTTAATTAAGCCAGACAGTAAAGAGATTTGCAAAAATGCAAAATAAATGATACATCTCCCCAAATTTCCTTTTAAGAAAGATTGTCATTTTTCTTTAAAAGATGATATTTATGATAATTTAATAATACAGTAAACATTGATAGATAAGACTCATAAACAAAAGCCCTTTGAGATCCTCAAAAAGTTTTAAGAGTGTAGAAGATTCCTGAGATCAAAAAGTTTAAGAAATGCTGTTAGAGTGTCCCAGGACTCCATCCTTGGACCTCTTTTCTATTTGCCATAATCCCATTGGTGATCTCATCCAGTCTTTTGGCGTTAAGTATGCTGACAATTCCAGGTTTATATCGCAACCTGAACCTTTCTCCTGAATTCCAAACTCCCATTTCCCTACTTGATACCTCTATTTGGATACCTAGTAGGCATCTAGGCATCTCACACTTCTTATGTCTGTATGTCTAAAAGTGATCTCCTGGGGCGCCTGGGTGGCTAAGTTGGTTAAGCGACTGCCTTCGGCTCAGGTCATGATCTGAGTCCCTGGATAGAGTCCCGCATCGGGCTCCCTGCTCGGCAGGGAGTCTGCTTCGTCCTCTGACCCTATCCCCTCTCATGTGTTCTCTCTCTCTCATTCTCTCTCTCTCAAATAAATAAATAAAATCTTTAAAAAAAATAAATAAATAAATAAAAGTGATCTCCTGATAACTCTGTCCAAACCTGCTGATCCCACAGATTTCTTCATTTCATTAAAGGGCAATTCCAGGGGCGCCTGGGTGGCTCAGTCAGTTAAGTGTCTGCCTTATGCTCAGGTCATGAACCCAGGGTCCTGGGATTGAGCGCGCATCGCGTCGGGCTCCCTGCTCAGTGGTAGTCTGCTTCTCCCTCTCCCTCTGCTCCTCCTGGCTCATGCTCTCTCTCTCTCTCAAATAAATAAATAAAATCTTTTTTAAAAAATGGCAACTCCATTCCTGTAGTTGTTTAGGCCAAAAACTTTGGAGTCATCCCTGACTATGTTCTTTCCCTCACACATTTTATATCTGGTTTCTCAACAAATCTGTGCCTCTACCTTCAAAATATATTCAGTGTGTGTGTATATATATTTTTTTATTTTTATTTTTATTTTTTTTACCATTTCCACTATTATCATCCTGAATCAAGCCATCATCATCACTTACTTGAATTTCACAGGAGCCTCCTCACTGGTCGCCTTACTTTTGCCCTTGCCTCCCTCAGTCTAGTCTTAATTCAGCAGCTGGAGTGATTCTGTTAATATATAAGTCCAAACATGTCACTCCTACTCTGCCCAAAAGTCTCCATTGGCTCCTATCCCATCCAGAGTAAAAGGCAAGGTCCTTATAAGGGCCTGCAGACCTCACCTGCTCCTACACATTTCTCTGACACACTGGCCTCTTTACTATTCCTGGAACCCATCAGGCAGGCTCTCGCCTTAGGGCCTTTGCTTTCTGCCTGGAATGCTCTCCTCCAAAAAGCTGCCTGACTCACTCTCTCACCTCCCCCAGGTCTAGGCTCAGCTGTCACTTTTTGAGGGAGGCTTCCTCTTGGCCACCCTATTTAAAATTACAACCCCTTCCCCCAACATTCCCATCCCTCTTTCCTTGCTTTATATTTCTGCTTACGGTGTATCACCATCTGACATAAAAACTCATACATACATTTATTTTTTAACATCATTTTCTCTTGTCTTCCACTAGCCTCATGAGGGCTAGAGATTTTGTCTGTTTCGTTTAGTGCCTTATCCTTGGTACCTAGAAGAGTGCCTGGTACATAGCAGATCTCTCAATAAATATTTGTCAAAAGAATGAAAAAATAAGTGGGACCTTAAAAAAAGACATTGACAAGATGCATAGGGAAGGAAGGAAAGAGCTTGATTCTAGACCAAGGGACCAGGAAGTCTGAAGGCCCTGAGTCCCATTCCAGGAAAAGAAGTTCTGTGATTCAGAAGCTGGCAAGGTAGGTAGAGGCCAGACTGGAGAGGACTTTATAAGGCTTTACACTTTATTGTGAGGGGAATGGGACATCACAAAGGATTTTAAACAAAGAGATATCATGATCATATTTTGTTTTTAAAAATTTTACTTTGGGGCGCCTGGGTGGCTCAGTTGGTTAAGCGACTGCCTTCGGCTCAGGTCATGATCCTGGAGTCCCAGGATCGAGTCCCGCATCGGGCTCTCTGCTCGGTAGGGAGTCTGCTTCTCCCTCTGACCCTCCCCCTCTCATGCTCTCTCTCTCTCTCTCTCATTCTCTCTCTCAAATAAATAAATAAAATCTTTAAAAATAATAATAAAAAATAAATAAATAAAAAATAAATAAAAATTTTACTTTGCAAAAAAGCAGATTGTAAAGCAATGTACATAATACCCTATTTATGTTTGAACAACATATACGTATCCATTTTAATGCTCTTTTCTCATAGCCGCTGAGCCATTTAAAACATATAATCTGTTCAGAACCCTCCATTTCTTCCTATCTCACTCTGAATAAAATCTACATGATCTTGCCTAGCAACCTCAGACCCATCTTTGGCTTTTTCCCCTGTATCTTTCCCTCCCATCCACCCTGGGGTCCTAGACTTTTTCATAACACATCAAGCACCTTCCTGCCTCATAGCCTTTGCATTTCCAGTTCCCTGTCCTTGGAATGGTTTTCCCCCATAGCATTTTATCTCACCCCATGGCCTCATTCAGATCGCAAAGGTCTCCTTGTCCAAGAGGCGTTCCCTAACCACCCCTTGTGAAATACCACAAGCATCCACTTTCCTCCTCTCCCCTCTCCATTTTCTTTCTTTTTGTTTTAGATTTATTTATTTTTAAAGATTTTATTTATTTATTAGACAGAGAGAAAGAGAGCACACGCACGCGCGAGCACAAGCAGAGAGAGCAGCAGAGGGAGAGGGAGAAGCAGGCTTTCTGCTGAGCAGAGAGCCTGACGCAGGGCTCGATCCCAGGACCCTGGGATCATGTCCTGAGCTGAAGGGAGATGCTTAACAGACTGAGCCACCCAGGAGCCCCTATTTATTTATTTATTTTTAAAGATTTTATTTATTTGAGAGAGAATGAGAGACAGCATGAGAGGGAAGAGGGTCAGAGGGAGAAGCAGACTCCCCGCCGAGCAGGGAGCCCGATGCGGGACTCGATCCCGGGACTCCAGGATCATGACCTGAGCCGAAGGCAGTCGCTTAACCAACTGAGCCACCCAGGCGCCCCCTATTTATTTATTTTTGAGGGAGAGAGCACATGAGCATGAACACGGGGGTTGGGAGCAGGGGCAGAGGGAGGAGAGATAGTCTTAAGCAGACTCTCCGCTGAGCGCAGAGCCTGATTTGGGGCTCGATCTCACGACTCTGAGATGACAACCTGAGCCAAAACCAAGAGCAGGACGCTCAATCAACTGCACCACCCAGGCACCCCTCCATTTTATTTCTTTACCCTACTGTTCTTCATAGCACTCGTCACCATCCAGTACATTATATGGCTATTTATCTACTTACGGTCTTCCCCATTAGAATGTAAGTGTCATTAAAACAGGTAATTTTTTCTTCTTTTCACTGTTGTGGTTCCAACACCTAGAACTGTGCCTGGTAGGTAACAGGTACTCAGTTGAATGAATGGTTATAAGTGTGTAAGAATACACAGCAAAGTGTTACAGTGGTTACATGCAGGGAGGGGAATTAGGAGCAAAATTATATCTAAAAATAAGTCTTTTGGGGTGCCTGGGTGGCTCAGATAGTTAAGTGTCTGCCTTTGGCTCAGGTCATGATCCCAGGGTCCTGGGATCGAGCCCCACATCAGGCTCCTGGCTCAGTGGGGAACCTGCTTCTCCCTCTGCTCTGCCTCTCTCCCTGCTCAAGCTCTCTCTCTCTCTATGTCTCAAATGAATAAATAAAATCTTAAAAAAAAAAAAAATACAGCCCTTCCAATTTCCTTTAAATAATGTCTTTTTAAAAAGGGGAGGGGAACGGAGGAGTAGGGATGGGCTTTATTCTTCTCTTTAAAAAATTATCAGTGGGCTTTATTATGAAAACCTGGTTCTTTGTATTCAACATTCTAAAAATTCTTTTTTTGTCTGGCATTTTTAGATTTTTATAGGAGTATGAAAAGTGCTATCAAAATAAGAACTGTTGTATTGTAGCATAAACGGAATTAAACTAATACACTTTAGATCTCAGATGTATTGGTGAATGAGTCATGTGTCTCCATTCATTGCTTCTGTTGCCTGACAACAATTTTTCTAGATTCCAAGAAACTTTGAGAAAATAAATACCACTGGAACAGAGCAGAGAGATACATCTGCCAGGAATCTTAAATGTCCCGTAGGTCCCCACATAAGCATTCTGAATACAAGAGAACTTCAAATGGAAGCCAGGGCAGCCTTTGTGTTTTGCTCACCCAGAGTGAATCTGATTCCAGGTTGAGGACTCAGGCTGGCTGAGTAGGCCCTGGGATTCCCAGACTCGGGAGCTCCCAGTGGAGCGTGGCAAACCTACATTCCATCCTGACTCCCTCCACTGGTTCTTACCAGTCCAGCTTCTTTATTTCTTCCATCACAGTAAGTCACTCTTCTGTCTGCCTGGGAGTCTGGCAGAACCTGCCCCTCTATCGCAGAAGGCTATTATCCTATTCATGCATCCATTCGCTTCCTCAGTCGACAAGTATTTTGGAGCACCTACTATGACACACATGGTACTGGACCCTGTAGATACAGTAGTGGGCAACCCTTGTGAAATTTACACTCTAGGGTGCCTGGGTGGCTCAGATGGTTAAGTGTCTGCCTTCGGCTCAGGTCATGATCTCAGGGTCCTGGGATCGAGTCCCGCATCGGGCTCCCGGCTCAGCGGGGAGCCTGCTTCTCCCTCTGCCTTTCTCTCTCGCTCTGTCTCTCATGAATAAAATAAATAAATAAATAAATAAATTTACACTCTAGAGAGGAAGAAAGACAGTAAGTAACAATTACAGGGACAGATGATTTCAGTTAGGGGTAAATGATGAGAGTGATGGGGAAGAGGCGTGCTCATTTACATAGCGAGGTCAGGAATGGCCTCACTAAAAAGATGATGTTTGTGCTGAGACTTGAATGACCAAAAGAGCCTGGTGATAGAACCAAATGTCCCACAGGAGGAAATAGCAAGTGCAAAAGCCCCAGGGTGGGAATAAGCCTGACATATTCAAGGAGCAGAAGGAAGGCCAGTGCCCTGAGGGGTAGTAGATGAGGAAAAGAGTAATCCTAGATGAGTTAGAAAGGTAGGCAGGAGCCAAATCATGTAAGACCCTATAGGTGATGGTAAGAAGCTTGCATTGTCCTTTCAGAGCAATGGGAGGCCCCCGGGATTAAGAAGTGGAGTAAACATGATCTGATTTGCATTTTTTTAAAAGATCACTTTGTCGTATTAAGAATGGAGTGTAAGGGAACATAAGTGAATGCCTATCATCATTCATTCATCTATTCAAATATTCAAAATATTTTTGTGGTGCCTAATTGCCAGGCAATGTACCAAGCACTGGGAAATGATGGTGAGAAAAACATAATTCCTCCCCTCAAGGAGCTTACAAGACGATTGGAGAGACAGAGGAGTACATAGGCTCTTACAATGAGCTAAGAACTGTGCTGGGAGTCACCTCCATGTGATAAAGGAACCCAGAAGAATTCATTCATTCATTTGTTCGTTCGTTCGTTCGTTCGTTCATCCAGTAAATATGTGCCAAGCTCTTAAGATACAATGGTGATGTAAACAGACAAGTCACGTATCCCCATGGTGTTTACAGATCAGTGGAGGAGAGACACATCAATTAAACAGCCTCACAGACCTATCATTAGCCGTTGTGATATAAGCTATGGGAGACAAATAATGTGACTGGAGAGGAGAAGCCTGATAGTGTCTGGGAGGACTCAGGAGCCCTGGAGTATGAGCTGCAGGTATGTAGTTAAGTAGGTTAAAAAAAAGGAGAGGAATATTGTCCATTATACCTCAATAAAGCAGGGGGAGAAAAGAAGGGGAAGAATACTGTGGGCCAGCCCTAGCTCCATGGGTCAGGAAAGACTTTCTGACATTGAAGCTGAGTCCTGAAGGAAAAGTAGAAGTTAGCCAGGTGAGGGGAGCTGGAGGGGAAGGGAAGGCATTCCAGAACAAGGAAACGGCCTAGGTAAAGGCATGGAGATAACAGAACATTGTGGATTCTGGAAAAAGCAAGGTGTTCCATATGGCTGGGCTGTAGAGTAGAAAGGCACAGCAAGGTCAAAGAGAATGGTGAAGTAAGCAGGGTTAGAATCATGCTCTACTAACAATTCTTTTGAACTTCATTCTGAAGGCAGCAGGAAACTGCTAAAGGACTTGAAGCAGGAGAAAGGCCAGGCCAGATGAAGTGTTAGAAACTCCTTTGGACACGAATGGGAGACTGGCTGAGCCCTCACGACCTGCCATGCTTTATTGAGCACAGCAGATCCTACTGTAAGTAGACATTATGCCCTCCGTGAAATCCCTCTTAGGACTTCCTGGGTTGAGGGAGGGCCAGTCTTGCAAATGAGTTTGGCCACTCTATCACTGCCTCTTCCAACTGTCCACAGCCCAGCGCAGGACCAGCAAAAGTCATGAATTCAGAAGACATCTGCTTCTTGTGCTGAGCAACAACTTATCTGTGCCTCCATAACTGGGTGTACCAAGGAACCCAGTTTCCTCTGCCTCACGGGCCATAATGTGGTGCACAGAGTAAGAGCCCTTTAGATCTCAGTGACTTATTCATTAATTTGCTTAAGGTGAGGCTATGACACGTGCACCCCCACCCCAGACTACTATCATTTGCACTCAGCATTTTGGTCTCACCTTGAACTTTCAGCCAAACATTTAGCTCTCTACACCTAAGCCATTTTAGCCCGGTGGTGGGCAATGTCTTCTGATTGCCCTGACCTCCAAGGGGTCTTTAGGTTTAGGGGTGGAGAGAAAGTATCTTGTGTCTCCACGGAGGCTAAGGCCCAGAACACCAGGGTCAGATTTCCAAAATGTGGCCCAGGTAGGTCCTTCCTGCCTCAAATGGCTTCCCATTGTTATAGGAAAAAATCTAAACAATTTAGCGTGGCCCACAGGGCCCTTGGAGATCACTCCGTTCAACCAGCTGTCCCCCTGTCCAGAGGGCTCTTCCCCCCAGTGGTGGTGCCTTGTTATTGTTTGGGTCTCAAATTAAATGTTGCCTTCTAAATTTGGCCTCCCTGACAGGTACTCGGATAGTCACACTCTATCCCATTACCCCACTGTATTTTCTCCATAGCTTATGTTACCATCCAAAATTAGTTGTTTATCTCCTTGCTAATTGTTGGTCTTCTCCCTCTAGAATGTGGCTTGACAGCTTGGTTCTTGTCTGTCTTGTTTACTGTTTTATCCCCAGTACCCAGAACAATGTCTGGCACACAGTAGGTGCAGAATGAATGAACAGTCCTGGCCTATCTTTCCAACCTCGTCCCAATCCATTCCTACATTATTCCCTAAGCTTTGAAGGGATGGAGGTCCATGGAAGTCTTCAGACCTGCCTTGCTAACGGAAGCCCCGAAGTCGTTCAACCTGGAACAACGTTCCTCTTTTCCAGCCACCAACCTCCTCGCTCCCACACTTATTCTCCCTTTTCTTCCAGATTCTGAAATCCTCCCAGATATTCAAGCCTGGTACACACCTCTGTCAAGGCTCATCTCACTGTACAGCGATGAGACATTTACCTGTCATCTACCCCACTGGCCCATGTCTGTGATCTCCTAAAAGCAGGCATTCATTTACCTCCTTCTCCCTAGGATGCAAGACAGTAATCAGCAGCCAGTAGGCACTTCACTAATGTTTGCTGACTGACTAGGTAGAAAAACGTGGTTCAGAGAAACGTGAATTAGGAAGCCATGGTCATGTTTCAGTGGTAGGAGGGGTTGTCATAAATCTAGACCTACAGTAGACAGGCAGCCTCTTCCTATGGGCCAAACCAGGAAAATACCACCATATTAAATTCTGATAATGCAGAGCAAAAGGGGGTGGGTATGGCCAAATGGACCCTGCTTCCCACCATCCATGTACTCCCAAGTGGGCAGCAGCCGTTCATTCACGGGTGAGAAGTCCAGGAGAAGCTCACTATCAACTCTGGCAGGATCAGTCCAGGAGGCCTGGAGAAGCACCAGCTAAAGTTTGCACAGCGCTTCCACTCCTCCAAGCAAGTCCTCAAACTTTATCGCACTAGAGTCTGGGGTGAAGGAAAGCAATTCTCATGCTATCAGTGAGACTCAGAGAGGTCCAGCAGCCTGCCCAAGGACACACCATCAGGAGTGAGTTGCTCTATTAGCAGTGCCTTTATTCTGCTATTCGGGAGCCCTTCACATGCTCATCCAAGATTTAGTTGCTAAGCTCCTAGAAGTGTGTGTAATTATTGTTGTCTAAAATACAGAACAGTAGAATGTGTAATTAGATGCTTTTAATAAAGTCCTTTTGGATGATGCTGATGCCGATGCTGATGATGCTGAAGATGATGGCAATTTTTGATAATGATGACGATGAAGATGTTATCCTTGAAGACAAGGGCCAGGAGGGGACCCTTCTCTCGGAATGGAGCCAGAGCCCGCACCACAGCAAAGGGCTGATCAGGATGCAGCACTGCCTAGCATTTGATCTGAATTCCCATTATCACCAAGCCTATATCACAGTAAATGCCTCATGGTTATACTAGCACATTCTTACAAACAGCACACTTTAGGACAGGTAATGTTCTAACCACTTTATATATATATTAGCTCATATATGTAACACCCTATAAGCTAGGAATTAACATCATCACCCCTGTTTTTTTTTTTTTTTTTTTTTTTTTTTTTTTTTTTTTTATTTTTTTTTTTTTTTTTTTTTTTTTTTTTTTTTTTTTTTTTTTTTTTTAAAGATTTATTTATTTATTTGAGAGAGTGAGAATGAGAGAGAGTACATGAGAGGGGGGAGGGTCAGAGGGAGAAGCAGGCTCCCCGCTGAGCGGGGAGCCCGATGCGGGACTCGATCCCGGGACTCCAGAATCATGACCTGAGCCGAAGGCAGTCGCTTAACCAACTGAGCCACCCAGGCGCCCGCACCCCTGTTTTATAAAGAAACTAAGGCACATGCCGGGAAGTAGAATAATTTGACAAGAGCCAGAAAGTGCCAGACCGGGGTGTTGGACCCAGGCAGCCTGAGTCCAGAGCTGTGGTGACCATGGTGACGTGCTGCTCAGATTTCCCTTTGAGAGAACTGTTATAGTAAACAGAGTTGACCCACCCTGAGACCCATCACAGCATCCACGCCAAGGCCATGCTTCCTCTGGGACGCTCTCAGCCCATGACTGAGCTCAGCAGGGGTGCCAGAGTTGGGCCATTCCTGCCCAACACAGGACTCCTCTGATGGGCAACTTCTGTGTGCATGTGGTAAAATATACATAACATGAAATTTACCAAATTTACCATTTCAGCTATTTTTAAATATACAAATCAGTGGCATTAGGTACATTCACATTGTGTGCAACCATCACCATCATTCATCTTCAGAACTTTCTCATCTTGGGGCGCCTGGGTGGCTCAGTCATTAAACATCTGCCTTCAGCTCAGGTCATGATCCCAGGGTCCTGGGATCGAGCCCCGCATCTGGCTCCCTGCTCCGCAGGAAGCCTGCTTCTCCCTCTCCCACTCCCCCTGCTTGTGTTCCCTCTCTCGCTCTGTCTCTCTCTGTCAAATAAATAAATAAAATCTTAAAAAAAAAAAAA
>NC_058409.1:29624716-29678593 GCF_002201575.2 Neomonachus schauinslandi | reverse complement strand
AAAAAAAAAAAAAAAAAAAAAAAAACTTTCTCATCTTCCCAAATGGAAACTCTATACCCATTAAACATTAACTCCTCATTTTACATAGTAAATTCTTTTTGAAACTTCTTGTGTTACATATATATGTCATTGTAGAAACACACACCAGGCAAAAGAAAAAAATTAAATTCACCTATTATTCTACTACCTCAGATAGTTTCCAGCTATTACTATCATTACTGTTTCATTATGGGGTAGAGCTCTCTCGGTGTTTATCTCTGCATATAAGTTTCTGTTTAAGGAAACTGGGTTCTCCCATAGGATGAATTGGGTGGAAATAACGTTAGGGAGCTTGGATTCTATAAAGTGACTTAGTTCAGGCATGCATTCATTCATCCATTTGCTTAATACATATTTACTGAACAGCCACCAAGTATCAGGTGCTGCTCTAGGCACAAGGGATACAAGACAGACACAGCTCTTGCCTGCAGAAAACATACAGGCTATTGGAACCTTAGATGGATGCATCATCAGGCTATCACAATACACTGCTGTGTGGTCCCCGAGCAGGGCCACCAAGCCCAACCTGGCTTCCAGGAGAAAGTGGTGTCTAAATCAAGATCTGGGGAATGACAAGGAGTTAACCAGGCAAAAGAGAAGAAATTTTAAGAGGCATTGTAGGGCTAGAACCTAGGCATACGGGTCCATGTATAATAGGTTTGATTGCCTACAGAGCATCTGACTCTGCTCACAACTGCAAAAAAAAAAAAAGATCAATGACTCCGTGTGTGTGTGTGTGTGCACGTGCGTGTGTAGAGCAGCAACTCAGACTGAGCAGAGGATAAGACCTTAACCAGTCAAGGAATCTTGGGAGGAGGATTTCAAAAAGCAGATACTCAGGAACCCACCAGAGGAGAGAAGCTAACTGATCCCCAACCTTAGACTAGAAATACTGGCCAAGCATTCAATTCTCTGAGGGCAGGGAGATGGCAGCTTCTCCGTCCCCTTGGAGTTCATAGGCCCAAGACAAAGCCACACATGAAGAGGAACCTCGGTTGTCACTGGTGCCATGCATCCTTGTTTCCCAGCCTAAAGAGGCCTTAGGCAACAGGAAGACATCCTGGATGATTCCGGCATCATCTTGCGCCACCTCTTAGGAGTGCAGTTGATTCAACATGAAGTAAGCAGTCTAGGGTCTTGGAAGTGATGCAGAAAAAAAGATGAAAGCTTGGCCTTTTCCTGAGTAGATATGAATTACTAATCAATAGCAGCAGCACCACTGCCCATCACAGAATTTCCACAATAGGCTGGTGATCAGGAGAGAGTAAGTATTGTTTCAAGTATTGTTTTGATGTTATTTTTTCTTATTGACCGCAACTGACATCTTGTTTTCTGCATCCTATACTTCTCATTGGCCACGTTCTATTTTAGCATATGAGTATAAATAAAATTATTCAATGAGGTAGTCTCAAAAGGGCTCCAAGTGTGCTGAGAGGCACCACCATCTCACTAAATGTGAGTATCTTTACCATTACCTTGGGTTTTGGCGGGGGGAGCGGCAGACAACCACGGGGTGGTATTTTTAGGTACGTAGGTGAGGCAGGACCCACACATGCCACCACAGCCCTCTGAACAGGCAAGACAGCTCCTCTCTCCTCCCAGGCTGGGAGGGATGGGCTAAGATGACAGGGCTTCCTCAGGATTATCTTCCTTGAGAGCCAGCAAGCCCTCCACTCCCCCATCCAGCTCCAGTACGTGGCCAAGCAGCTGCCAGCAAGTGGTCAAGGGAGTCAAGGCCAATGGCTGTGGCCAGTGAGGCCTGGACACGGACACGGACTGGAACCCCCTCAGGCCTGGTAGCTGGAGCCCTACGACAGGCAACCACAAAAAGCAGGATGGGCCAGGGGTCTGCATGTCCTGCCCATGAAAGAAATGTCACCACCTCCCTCAGGGACAGGCCCTGGGTGGGGGCTGTCACTGTGTGGGTGAACACCCACTGGTCTTCTCAGCCAATTTGGGAATCAGGGTAAAAATAACACTAGCCGCATCATTTTCCAAAATTAAGGGCGATGCTATAGCAAATGTATGCAGATGTATACAGACACAGATGGGAACAAGTGTATTTAATTGTAAATGAGTCAGAACAGAGCAAATGAGATTTCCCTTATATTTGGGTTCCAAAAATTACAGAGAAAATGTGCCTGAGGCAGAAACAAACCCAAAAAAAACCACCCAACCCCCAAAAAACACACAAAAAAACGGGGGTAGGTTATTGAGGCAAGAGCCACAAGGGAAGGCCTTTGGCATCCAGAAAGCTAGGGTGCCTTTGTCCCCTCTGCGTTTATGAGAAACTGTCCTGGCGCCTGAGAGCTTGATCCCAGAGGCCCTAAAGTGGCCAGGGTGCTCACAGATAGACACAGGCAAAGACAGCAGGCCCTGCGGGGCCTTGGCCTCTTCTGACCACAGAATGGGGAAAGGAAGGGAGGGCTGTGATCCCAAGAAGGGAGCCAAAGGCTAGCTTTGGGGACCTCAGAGAAATGAACCGAGGCAGAGAAAAAGAGAGAGGGAGAAAAACCACCTCTGCGTGGTTCCCTATGGCCAGAGAGAAAGGAATGACAACAGAATACTTCTCGTTTGGAAAGCATCATTTCTCCACAACGGCTTTAAGGAAGGCACCTGGTAGAGTGCCAGGCTCTCAGGAGATCTTCAGCAAATACTAGAAGGAAAAGAAAGAGAAAGGATGGAAGGAAGGAAAAAGCTGTCATCTCGCACGTCCCTTCCATTCCGTGGACTGAAGTCTCGCTGGAGTGGAAACATGCAGAAACAGAAGGGCAGGTTGCCCAAGGAAAAGGGAGTACGCTTCAGAAGACACAAGGGTGCCCGCCCTCAGGGCCCAAGGAAAAGCAAGACACACCCATCCTGCCAGGCCTCCTACCCCTGAAGGCTCATCCCCTCCACAGGCAGCAGCCTGGAATTCATACCTACCCCCTGTGCCTGAACAACTGTAATTTGCTCCTCAGGGAACAGAAAAACACGGGTTTCACCACAGCAGGTGAGCCCTCCCTAGGGCAGCAACCCCACACGGAAATGAGGAAGCTTTGTGCATCTGGCCCCTGCAGAGCTCAGCACATGGCAGGAATCTAAGAAATGCCTGCACGACATGAACGTGTGAATGAATGCATGCGTGAATGTGAATGAATGAACCCAACAAAGACTTTCCCCACCTGAAATCGGCCTCTGGTTTGAGCTGTTACCTCTCCCTCCTTAGGCCTGTTTCCTCTGATCACAGATGGTTCTCCGCCGCCGCCCCCCCCCAGCCCCAGGAGTAGCAAAGCCAGCCTTTTCCTCGCTCCAGTTCCCCTGGCAGGAGGGTTCCGGGAAGGCAGGAAGCACAAGTCTCCTCTGGGGAAAAGGGCAAGGGGAGCTTTCATCCCAGCCACCCCTTCCTTCTCGGTCCACCCCCCCACCCCCGTCGCATTTGCAGTCCCTGCCTTATCTCCCCCGGAAAGCCCAGAGGGCTGGGTGGGCCTTGCTGACATTTGACCCAAGCCCCTCCCCCACCTCCCCCTCCCAGCTCCACTCTCACCCCTGCCCCACCCGGGGATTTCAGCTGGAAGGAAGCCCCGTACTGTGTGCCTGGTGGTCTGCAGGTCAGCTCCGGGGAGGGATCCTTGCTCTCCGGAGTGCCACACGCCCGGGAGAGCCTGTGCCTCAGTTCTGCAGATCCTCTGAGCCACCCGAGCCGATGCCCACCCTGCTCGGTGCAGTGGAGACACACGGGAGAGGAAAAGGAAGAAACGCGGCACAGCTGGGAGCAGCCCAGCATCACCACTGCAGCTCCAGGCTGCCACATGCCAGCCTGGTGCAGCTTAAAAAGCAGTCAAGGAGAGTCGAAAACCCGGCTGCATGCAGAGGCCCCTGTCTGCCATGCACAGGCTTCATCTGGGCACCAGCTTCCTGCAAAAGCTCAGTCCCCAGCTCTGGCCCTGTTCTGCCACCTGCCTCCCGCTTGCCCTGCCCTTTGCCTTCTGTGTCTGATGCTGCAGGATGTGTCCCACTTTTCTAGCCCCTCCATCTTTCTGCCTCTTGTTCTTCTTCTCCCCCCTTCCTCACCTGGTCCGTTTGCTCAACCCTTTACGGTTTATGAAGCTCTCTCAGATACATCACATCAGACATAAGATGAATTCAGTGGCATGTGTGATACAGCCGGGACTGTGGCAGAGACCGATCAAGGCTACTGGAAGAGGCAGGTTTTGAAAAGAAGGAGAAAAGAGACAGGGACCCTGTTAGCATGACAAGCACCTCAGCCATGCTGTACGTGGGAGAAGCATCGTGTGTAGACACCTCATCTTCACACTGGGCTGTGGAAAAGCAGGCCCCATCGTTCATGGCCTCCAAGCAAGACCTAAAGACTGACATCCATGCTTGTGTTTTGTGAGATGTCTGTTCTGGTTCGGGTTCCTCCAAAACGGCCCCTGAAAGAGGGGTTCAAGTGCGAATACTTTATCTGGGAGGTGACTACAGGAAACGGGTAGGGGAGTGAGAAAGTGAGACAGAAGGGAAGGAAACCACAAGAGGGTGTGCTGGAAGGTGCTAAGTTACTACATGGACAACTGGGGCTCAGATCTGCTGGGAACTCCAGTGGACAATGTGGAAGGCGCCCCCCGGGTTGGCCCGGCTTACGGGTAAGCCCCAAGCTGGGCTACATGCATGCTTCTGTCATTGGTCGGGAGCTGAGAGCTGCTTCCAGAAGTGAACCATTAATTCCCTGGTACTTCGCACTTCTCCGGTGCATAGGCCAAGTGTGTTCCTGTGGCCAGAACAAAGTCCTCAGGCAGGGTCCGGGTGGTACTGTGAGCAGTCTCTGCACAGAGGCGAGCACCGAGAAAGGACTGGAACAGGGCAACAGCCATGTGTGCTCCAGACCCCAGGAGTCTTCCCATCAATAGCCTGGACCTTCAGCCAGTCTGAGTGGGTCTCTAGCCCTTGAAACTAAACAGCCCGTCTCTGTCCCTCATCACCCCCAGTAGCTAGGCAAGGCAGTACAAAGGTCCCCCACTCTGCCTCCCCTCCCTGGTCCCTGTGGCCCGAAGAGGTCTCTCTTCCCTACTTCAAAATGTCTTTGAATCGCCATCCATTCTTCTTTCCTTTGCTCTGGGCTTGGAATATTTTCCTTCCACTTGAGCTTTTGTACACACACCCACCTGCACACACCCTCTGTTCTTGAACGACAGGCAGAAGTTGTAAAGAGAGTGTTCTAGGCAGGGGAAGCAGCAAGAGCCTGCATATTAACTGGCTCTAAGGATGCCCTGCCCAGTGGCTTCCCATCACCCACGATACAAAGTCCACATTCCTGAGCCTGGAATTCAATACCTTAATCCAATTTACCAGGCTTTCTTAGCTTCATCTACTTCAGTCTTTCCCTCTGCGTCTTACAAATCAGCATTTATCAAGGTCTTGACTGCGTGCCAGATGCATCAGGCACCGGGGAGGAGCAGTGCCTCAGATAGACACAGTTACACCGTCCCTGTCCTCACGGAGTTTACAGCTCGTTAAGGGTGGAGAAGACAGAAATGGGGTGGAGACCATTAGAAGATTGCCCTTCTCTGAACCAGAAAGGCTCAGGGCAAGAGCCCAGACCACCTGCCCGCCTGGGCTCTGTGCCTCTCCGCATCTATAGCCAGCCTCCCATAATTCCTGCCTCCTGAGAGTCACACCTGGCCTAATTCCTTCCCACACTGTGCCAGAGTCAGTCTATATGACCAACAGAAAAGAGCAGAAGTGCGGCGCCTGGCTGGCTCAGTCAGTAGAGCATGGGACTCTTGATCTCGGGGCTGTGAGTTTGAGCCCCACGTTGGGTGTAGAGATCACTTAAAAATAAAATCAGCAGAAATAATGGTTTGTCATTTCTGAGATTAGGATATAAAAGACACTGCACCTTCTGTGTTGGGCTCTCTCTCTCTCTCTCTCTCAGATCATTTGCTCTAAAATTTAATTGCCATATCACAAACATCTTTGAAGAGAAACTGAGACTTCCAGCAAACAGCTACATCAGTAGCTGACCCTCCAGCTCCAGTCAAACCCCCCGTGATACAAACCCCCTGAGAGACAGAACCACCCTGCTAAGCTGCTCCCTGATTTCTGACCCTCAGAAACTGTATAAGATAATAAATCTTCTTAAGCCACTATATTTGGGGTAATTTGTTACATAGCAATAAATAACTAATATAACACCTTTCATGCTTTCACCTTCCCCTTGATATCCAGAACCTTTCTGCTTGTTCCATGTGGTTCCTATTGTCTGCCTGCTCACCAGCATCTCTTGGTTGGCCCAACAGAGAGCATTACAACAGGATCCCAAAGGTGCTTTCAAAGCCTCAAAGTTGGCTAGAACCCTTCACACTTTTCTTTCCCTTAGTAGTTTTTCCCATAATTTATGCTCCCTTATACAATTCATGCTCCCTTATACAATTCAAGAGGGAAAAAAAGAAGCCTTATGTTCCTGATTCTTTACACTCACTTCTTCCCCGTGGCCTTGTGAGAGGGACTTGGCGTGAGAGGTCTCCATCTAAGCCCCTCAAACCTTCTACTCTTTCTGTGAACAAAAGAAGTGAGCTTGCAAGAGTAAACGGGACTTGGACCTCAAGAAAGCTTGGAGTTGGATTTTAAATGTGGAATTTGTGTTCTCTGAGTGGGTTCCAAACCTGGAAGTTTCCTCACCCTCCTCTGATTCAGTCTGTCTGCCTCACTGGACTGCTCTTTCCAAGGGAGATACACAAACACTTCCCTGAATGGTTTCCTTGGAGGGCATGAAGGAAGTACACATTCAAATGCAGAATTCTCTTAAAGCGGTAGCACAGGGTGTGGACACACTTAGAATTAAATCACAGGACTGGCTTCCCCTATCAGCAGAGGATTCAAGTTCCGGATTTAGTTTTCCCTTTTGTTTTCATTTTCTCTGAGAAGGCTAAGATCAAGTGAGAAGTAGTTCTAGAAATTCCCATGGGTCATTAAACCACCTGCCTGGCCCAGGCCACCACCCTACGGTTTGGCATTGAGGGACCATTTCCCCGGGCTTTGTAATAGTCCAGAAAGGGACATAACGCAGAAAAGACTGAAGCAGTTTTAGTTATTTTGGCAATATGGTTGTGTTATTCTCCTTTGGAGTGAGGGCAACTTGTTCTGAAAGGCAGAAAGGAGATATAAGGAGATACAGGGTACCCTTTAATGCGTCTCTACTATATACAGTATGGTTATTTCATTCCTAACAAGATCCAAGTGAGAGAGGTTTTGGTGGCAGTTTTAGAACATGGCTTCAGGGGCGCCTGGGTGGCTCAGTTGATTAAGTGACTGCCTTCAGCTCAGGTCATGATCCCGGAGTCCTGGGATCGAGTCCCACATTGGGCTCTCGGCTCAGCAGGGAGTCTGCTCCTCCCTCTGACCCTCTCCCCTCTCATGCTGTTTCTCTCTTGCTCGCTCTCTAATAAATAAATCTTTTTTTTAAATAAATAAAATCTTAAAAAAAAAAAAGAACATGGCTTCAAATTCTTTGCCCCTCCTGTCTCCAAGAGATGGGGTCTACTCTATGTCCTCTTCCCTTGAATCGAGGCAGACTGGTGACTTCTCTGAATGCAGAATACAGTGGAAATAATGCTATGTGACTCCCAGTGCCATATCATAAAAGGCCATGAAGTTCCTGCCCTGTTGGCTGGGACACTCACTGTCAGAACCATGAGTCATCATGGAAGAAGTCCCAGAGCCCAGAGGCCACCATGCTGGAGGAAGCCCAAGCCACCGTAGATGGAGGCTCTGCTCAAGAGTCCCAACTGAGCTCAGTTTCAGGTCATCCCAGCTGAATCCCAGATACCACAAAACAGAAACAGCCCATTCGCACCGTGCCTTGTCTAAATTACTGACCCACAGAATCTGTGAGCGTGACAAATGGTTGTTTTTTTTTTTAATGCCACTAAATTTGGGATTGTTACACAGCAATAGAAAACCATTAATACTCTTAGTATTCCTGTTGCACAGATGTGGAAACTGAGACTCAGAGAAATTAAGTTTTAAGGCTTGTAAGTGGCAGAGAGACAATGCGAACTCAGGTTTCTAACTATAGAGACCACTGTTTTTCCAACAGGGACCAAGTCAGGGATGGGATATCAGGACTAGCTGGATTGTGGGGTTGGAGAGAATCATGTACTTGTACTTTTCCTTAATTGAATCACACTGCAAATCCTGTACTAACCTTTCCCTCTCAGGGCAGATAGGGCCACATACTTCGACAATTAGATACACTTGTCAAAGATCAGTCTAGCTTCTCGGACTGCTTATTACCTGATGCTGAGAGTGGGAAGCTGAAGCAGGATTCCTGGGTCTGGAGGTCTTATCTCTAGTAGGTCAGGCCTGTGTGCTGGTGCCGGATTGACCCATTTTTCAGGCAGATCCTGACCTCCAGGAGATGCTCGGAGCTAGCACCTCTCTGAGTACCAATCAAAAGCCCTTTGAAGATGGGCCTAAAAAAATGAGGTGGTGGTGAGGCGGGTTTGGCCCTTTGTCTCCTGTGGAGAGGGAATATGGGATCTACTCTCTCTTCTCTCTTCCCTGTTTACAATGGTGCTGAGGGTTCATTTTGTTCATTTTTAAAGTCTCTGGAGGGTGTCAGGTGCCAGGTGCTATAATAAGTGTGAGATTTAACTACTTTTTCACCAAGGCAAAAAACCCAGGCTCAAAGATTCAAGTGCTGGGAATCTGCTTATAAAAGGCAGGCACCCTATTGTCAACTTTAAATAAATTGCAGCTGAAGCATGATCAGGCCCTGAATTATCACGGCAAGTCCTCCCAGGAGCTCTCACTCTCCAGCAAGGGACAAGCAATAGGAAGTCAGTCCGGGAAAAAGGCCAGGTGGAAGCCACAGTCCTGCTACCTCTCATGGCTGGGGGCTTCCAATGGCCCATCCTTTCTTCCAGAACGTACTGTTCTCCCTAGAGAGACTCACCATGCCACTGTGCAGACCTCCAACACCCTCCCCACATCCTCTCACCCCCACCTCCCTGGGCAATAACTTCTGGTGAGTGCTGTAGGCTGAGTTTTCCAGAGGTACAGCCCTGGCCATTAACCTTTAAAGAGCAAAATGCCAATAGTGCTGCATCATAGGGAGCACACTTTCTATTTACAGCTGCTTTTTCAGATCACAAGGCACTAGGCAAACAGAGAATTTTGCTTTAATAACAAGAAGGTGCTTAGAATTAATGCAGGGGAGGAAAAGCCACGAAGAGATCTGAGCAAGCCATGGAGAATCCAGATCAAACAGTGGAGATGTTGGGCAGCGTACTGCAAGAAGGTTCTGGGGCCCAAGGTACTGGGAACTGCTTTGGCCAGTTCTACAGAAAAGGGAAATAAGCATTTACTGAGCTCTTTCAAGATATTTTACAACCATACATATTCCTCATTTCGAACTCGTAAGGTCCCATTTTATGAAGTAAACTGAGGCTCAGAAAAAAGGAATTAATTAACTGAGTTTAACTGCCCCAAATCACAATCACATAGCTAGTGTGAGGGGAACCTGGGATTCAGACCCAGGTTTGTTTGCCCTGCGTCCTTTATTTTACCTGCTGCTGGGGAGAGGTATTTATCGTCCTTGTCCTGGCACACTGTGTAACTCCCACCCTCCTCAAAATGAAAAAAGATTAAAAGTTATTCTTAACCAATGTTTATAGAATGACCTGAACGAGGGACGCCTGGGTGGCTTAGTTGGTTAAGCGTCTGCCTGCGGCTCAGATCACGATCCTGGGTCCTGGGATCCAGCCCAGCATCAGGCTCCCTGCTCAGAGGGGAGCCTGCTTCTCCCTCTCCCTCTGCCGCTCCCCCTGCTTGGGCTCTCTCGCGCGCGCTCTGTCAAATAAATAAATAAAAATCTTAAAAAAAAAAAAAAAAAGACCTGAATGAAAGGATCCTTTATATCTCTCGCAAAGGTCCCAGAAGACACTCTGAACGTTGACTACTGGACTCAGAATGTGAAATCAATGAGGTAGAAGCTCCCACCATTCCCAATCCCACCTCCGAATCTTCCTAGTCTCCCTGATAGCCAAGCCTAAACAGCAGCCCATCCACAGTGCTTCCCAAGTAACTACATTTCCCTCTCTTCTCAAATTCACTGAAAGATGACTGCAAATACTGATCTCCTGAGGGTGGCAGAACATTGAGGCCCAGCCCTTTTGCCCACTCTGACGAAGCTCAGTGTCTCAGGCAGGGGTCAGGAGGTTGCTCCATGCGTCAGCCACACAGGCCACCACTGACACATCTGTCATCCCAGCCCATGGGTCCCTTGGTATCAGGAAGCTCTGCTGTTCAGGGGCCAGACTTGGGGCAGGGGACTCTTGGGGGTCCAGGTGCTCTAGTGCATCCCTCAGAGGTACAGCCAACAAGCGAGATTCAGGTCTACACAGTTCAGACAATCCCTGACTTTAGATTTCTTCCCAACCTGGCTGCCCTCCAGGGAGGGCATCCTCCTCTCGCCCACCCACTCTAAGACAGTCCCATCAGTGAGCTGGGGTTTGGGGAAAAAAACAAAATAACACAAAATGGAAACTTGCTGTTCGTTGAGTATAAATGCCAATTTCTCGCTCGCTTTGGTGCCACTTCATCCACAGGAACTAGGTGAGCATGTAAAACATGCCCCCACCTGAAGCCACCCACATAGAAATGTACAAAACACACACAAACACCACACACGGCATGGTGAGCCATCCACATCCGGTGTTAAAACTTTCTATAACATTTCAGATAACCCTCCCTCCACCACTTCACAACAACCCCCACGCTGCAATTTCTCCAACATCTACTACCACGAGGAATCTTCAGGCCTTTTTCAAATCAAAGACGATCCCATGACCCTGACATCACAACCTGAGCCGAAATCAAGAGTCAGAGGCTTAACCTACTGAGCCACCCATGCGCCCCAGGTGCCTATCTTTTTTTCATGGGTCCCTGATGAAGTTTTCACTGCCCACTGGTTTCACTGATTTTGCAAAATTCCATGATTTTTAGGAGCACACATGTCACCTTATAACTGAACTGGCCACACTGAGGGACATCTTTCCTCTCCCTCAGCCCCCAACTAGAGAGCAAGAAAACACCAGAAGGGCAGGGAGTGTTTCTTTATTCCTATTTTATTGATTTAGTGTTTGTTCCTATTGTAATCCCCAAGGCCAACCCTCTGAAGACAGTACATGTAATAGATGCTCATGAAATGTGTGTTGCTCAGTTTATTCCTCCCTAGCCTCTTTCAGGAGATCCTCCATCGGCATTCTATCAAACTGAGTGTAGAACAGGGTGGCCAAAAGAACTCCAAAGAAATACCCAGGGAAGGTCTTCGTCAGCAGCATTACCCTCCTGGAGCTTCCACGGATCCCACTACGGGGGACCATTACCTTTCATCTCAGCAGAAAGGAGCCAACCTCCCTCCACCAAAGCCCCCAACGGTGAAGAGTCCCCCGGGGCAGTGGAGAAGGGCAGGCACAGGGCCCTGGAGGTGGTGTGGGCAGGCGGCCCCCCGTGCAGGCCCTGTGGTACTGACGGATGCTGCAGCTCATCAGCAAGGAGGCCCCATGTCAGATATATTAACATCACAAAATTTAATGGACCAGAAAGGGAAGAAATTAACATAAATTACCTTCGGCTGAAATCCTGCCTTCCTTGGCAGCTCAAGAAAAAGTTCAAGGCTGTGCCACAGGAAAATCAGGCCTTGAGAAGCAGAAGCCTTAATAGGCTGCAATAGCACCTCCGACCCTCCCTTGAAAATAACTCCCCAATCATCCGGGCCCAGTAACAAATTATGCAGGGCAAATGGCGCAAAGAAGCTGGTGTCACTCACACTGCTTTCGGGCTAGTGCTCTGTGCAGTGTGGGCTTTATGCAGCCTTTACTGGGGGTGCAACGTTTTCCTTGGGGAGATGGTTAACTTCTCCCCACCTAGGTGAACGTGGGGCTGGGCCTCTTTGCGTCTTCGTACTGAAAGAGCCATGTTTTAGGAGGAAGGACTCTATGGAGTAAGAGATACAGCTCCCTGCCAGTCCCCATAGCCCCCTGCCCGCCTCCAACAGTGAGGCTTAGCAAGATAGCTGAATTTCGGCTTAGGAAGTCTTGTGTTTCTGGGCAAGGGGCTGTGGGAAAGAGAGGACATGTGAGCAGGTGTTGATGGGAAGTGGGTGTACTCAGCAAGGCAGCAAGCAGGCACTAGAGAGGAAAGGCTGGACAGCAGTGGAGAGATGCCTAGTGGCAAGAAAAACCAAGGGCCTGTCAATAACAGTGATGCCCGAGACACGTTTTTAAGTGGATGGCTGTGTGGTATGCGGCCCCTTCTGTCTCACTCAAGCTTTCAGGAGGTCTACCACATGTAGCCTTGAATTATGGATGCTTTGGAGAGTGAAGAGAATTGGCAGCATGAGAGGAGAAAGGGATGAGGTGTAGAGTAGGTCAAGAATTCAGCAGACACAGGCAATAAGAGCAAATACTTTTATAGCACTGGTGGAACGGCAGATATGGTTCTCAGGGCTTTATGTTCATATCTTACTAGTAACTAACTTAATGTTCATTTTCAACCCTATGAAGGAGGGGCTCTGATTACCCCCATTTCATATACAAGAAAACCGAAGCACAGAGAAGTTAAATGACTTGTCCAAGGTCATACCACCAGTCAGCAGCTGGGCTGGACTGTGAACCCAGGCCCCAAAGCAATTCTCTTAAACACTACCCACTACCCACTACCGGCCCTCAAGAGTTCCCAAAGACAGGGCAACCCTCTCAGGTCCCCTCCGTCTTTGGGAGCTTTCAGTAAACTTTACTATTGTTCAATAAACCTTGCTTTGCTGCCCCGCCCCCAAAAAATTCCCAAAGACATACAGTTGAGGGTATGAGTTTTCCCACTGTACTTAGGGGTAGAGGGCAGCATAAGGTGAATCCTTGTAGCTGAACATAGAGGGAAGGATAACTTCTCCACTGGGAGACTTGGATAAACTCAAGAGTCTGACAGTTGGGCTACATTTAAATTAGGAAGGGAGGGCCGGGGATTGCCCAGAGTTCTTTCCTGCATTAAGGGTCTGTGAAGGGGTGCCTGACTGGGCATAGAGATTACGTTAAAAACAAAGGCGTCTGTGAGACTAAGACAGAGGTCCTGTCCTGCAGGAGGCTGTGGTGTCACTATGGAGGGGACACATACCTGGAACAAGTTAAATAGCTCTCTGTGAAACAGTCAGAGATCCTACAATATAGTAAAGGATTCCAGGTCTTTGGGTCAGAATGATGTTCACCAGATAAAAAGCTTTAAGGAAAGAAAAAACCAAGGAGACTTCATGGAGGAGGTGGCTTCCTGCAGGCTGGGCTCACAAGGCTCTGGAGTCTTGTTTTAAGCATTTCCCAGTCCTAGACTTGTTTCTCTCTCCTTCCTTCCTCCCCGCCCTCTCTCCCTCCTTCCCTCCCTCCCTCCTTCCCTTCCTTCCTTCCTTCCTTTTACTCTCTCTTTTTCTTTCTTTCTTTCAAAGATTTTATTTTTTAAGTAATCTCTATACGCAACATGAGGCTTGAACTCACAACCCCAAGATCAAGAGTCACATGCACTACCAACTGAGCTGGCCAGGCACCCCAAACCCCTTTCTTCAGCCCCCTTCCTCATGCTTTCTTCCCATTCTCCAGATTTCTTCCTATCAAATCAGCAAAACACAGGGAGTGCCTTGTGAAGAGGTGGGAGAAGGATGGTCAAAGGCTGGGACCTACAAAGTCTCTGGTTCCCAAAAACGGTCTATAGGCTGAATCTGATGGGAAATTTGGACTTCCCATCTCAAACCATCTTTGCTTAATTTTTGTTTTTTAATTGAGATATAATTCACATAGCATACTACTATTTTATTTTATTTTTTAAAAGATTTTATTTATTTATTTGACAGAGAGAGAGAGACAGCTAGAGAGGGAACACAAGCAGGGGGAGTGGGAGAGGGAGAAGCAGGCTCCTGGCTGAGCAGGGAGCCCGATGCGGGGCTTGATCCCAGGACCCTGGGATCATGACCTGAGCCGAAGGCAGACGCTTAATGACTGAGCCACCCAGGCGCCTCTAGCATACTACTATTTTAAAATGTACAATTCACGGGCGCCTGGGTGGCTCAGTTGGTTAAGCGACTGCCTTCGGCTCAGGTCATGATCCTGGAGTCCCGGGATCGAGTCCCGCATCGGGCTCCCTGCTCGGCAGGGGGTCTGCTTCTCCCTCTGCCCTCTTCCCTCTCGTGCTCTCTGTCTTTCATTCTCTCTTCTCAAATAAATAAATAAAATCTTTAAAAAAAATAAAAATAAAAAATAAAATAAAATAAAATAAAATATACAATTCAGGGATGCCTGGGTGGCTCAGTCAGTTGAGTGCCTGCCTTCAGCTCAGCGGGGAGCCCGCTGTGGGACTCGATCCCGGGATTCCGGGATCATGACCTGAGCTGAAGGCAGTCGCTTAACCAACTGAGCCACCCAGGCGCCCCCAATAATTTTTAATATAGTCACCAAGTTGAACAACCATCACCACAATCTCACACTAGAACATTTTCATTACCCCAGAGAGAAATCTGTATTCATTAGCAGTCAGTCCTCATTTCCCACTCACCCTAGCCCTGGTTACCATTAATCTACTTTCTGTCTCTATGGATTTGCATTTTCTGGATATTTCATGTCAAGGGAATTATATAATGTGTGCTCTTATCACTGGCTTCTTTCACTTAGCATAATATTTCCAAGGTTCATCTATACTGTAGCATGAATTAGTACTTTATTCCTCTTGGTTCCTAGCTCTAAGAGCTTCTGCTTCAGGTAAACGGATCTGTATCTTGTATTCACCTGTCTCTCCAGTTTTCAGGGTGGCAGTTTGTTCTGTGATCTCAGTGTCCAATGGATCTAAGAAAAGTTGTTGATTTTCAGTTTGTCCAGCATTTTTCTTGTTGTGAGGCAGCTGGGACTTTGCTAGGGATTGAGTTGAATCTATAGATTATTCTGGAGAGTACTGCCATCTTAAAATATTGAGTCTTCCATGAACATGGGATGTCTTTCCACTTATTTAGGTTTTCTTTAATTTCTTTCAACAGTATTTTGTATTCTTCACTGTACCTTTGCTTAACTTTTGTCCTTCCCTGGCTCAGCTGCTGCAGAGCTGAAGGGTTAAGATGTGAGAAGGGGTAGTGGGGGTTGTCACAATTTCTCAACCAGGGGCAAGACCAGGACTCCTCTAGAATGACCCAGGCTGGGTGCTGGGCAGTTACCCAAGTGCCTTCAGGCTGAAGTGCTAGGCACAGCTGTTGGTCAGCATGCACCTGGCACTGTCCCACTCTGGGCCACTAACTGACTCTCGATTCTCAAATACTGAGATGGGAAATCTCTCAAGCTCATTATATTCCAGGAAAGCATCTTATTCTTTGGCCAGTCTTGGAGCAGCAGCCCTACTGACCCTGAAGTCCGGTTCCCAGCTCCTATCTACCCTTGGAATTTCTCCTGCCAGGAAGGACAAGGTGCCTTCTCCAGGAATGTCATAGGCAGAGAGGACAAGAACCATGCAAATTATATTTCCAAGCTTTTCTCTAATCACAACAAAGTCTTTTGCAAGGAGTCTTCTGGCCTAACTGGAATTTGATAATTACAAATTATTTCTAGCAGAAATGCTGACCTTAGGAAAGCAGGTTAGAGAAAATTTTATTCATATTAAAGCCACGGTCCGATCATCATGAACCTTCAGGGTATTTATTTTTCCATCAGCTCCTCCCTGGTTCCCCTACCTCCCTTCTTGGCCTCGCTGAGCTGGAGACTCGCCTAATACAAATAACAGCATTAAAATAAAATCATGCGAAAGCTCAGGGGAACACGCCTGAGTAATGGGGAAGATAATAAGCTTGGACAACCACCTCAGCCCTCTCTTCTTACACCCTCCAGGCAGGCGAAAGTTCACAACTGATTTGGGATCCCTTCTAACAGTAAACAGGAGGGAAACCAGAGCGTAAGTGGTTTAAGAAAAAAATTGTAATAATGGACCAGATTGCTATCACTCCACTGATACTCAGTCCCTGCATCTCTGAAGTAATTTGCACTTTCTAAGTTATAATGGGGGGGAGCTGTGGGTGTTGAACTGAACAAAGAGATAAAGCCATGAGAAATAAACAAGCCCATAGGTAGTTTTGTTCATTCATTCACTCATTTGTCAAACATCAGGAGGGCTGACTGTCCCAGGCACTGGGCTGGCTGCAGGAGATGCAGAGACAAAGGAGGTCATCCCTGACCTCAGTTGCTCTAAGTACAAGTGGGGAGACAGATGTGTAGCCAGATAGGCCATACTATTAGCACATTTGCTCTTCTAAGAATCTATAGCTTGACTCTTTCCCTCAGGTTGGGTTGGGACAGGGAAGGTGGAGAGTGGTCATCTCACCTCTGCTTCTAGGGACTGGAAATTAGAGCTGCTGATTTAAGAAAGAACCAAACAACAGAAAAAAAGAAAGAAGGTGGGAAGGAGAGAGGAGGGAGGAGGGCTGTCATGCCCTCAGGGAGGGCTTCTCCATCGATCAATAGGTTTGGAATGGAAAACTCTGTTGGTCTCAGAGATCTGGTTCTTTGGACATTGGTTCTGAGTTGAGGGGTGAGGGAGATGATCAAAAGATCATGAAGAAAAATCAAGCAGAGTGTCTGAATCTGAAAGGTAACATTTGGTAGAAGCCACTGCCCATGGCATGGGACTCCTCCCTGCCTGCCTTCCCGAGGGAAGATGAGGATAAGGAGGAGGACATCTGAGAAGGGGCTTGAGGGATGTGTCAGGATCACAGCCCTCATGCCCATATGGCAGCCACAGCAGCGCCCCAGTGGGGCAAATCGTTTGGGGGCAGCTGGGGGCTGCTTTACTTTATTGCCACAAAGGTTCTATGGCTTTTTATTGTTGGGCACAGTGGCCGTGTTTTCGATCCCTCCAGGGCCTGGGTGTTTGGTGAGCATCATCCCTCAAATCTCCTCTCAGTGTAAAATGGATTGCTACATTTCCAGGGCTTAATTGTCCGCACCAGCTAAAAGCACTCTGCCAGTAATGAAAATACATCCACTCTTTTTATCAAGGAAAAAAGATAATAACTCAGCCAGCTTTAGCCTACATTTTATTGAACATCAGACATCAGCCCAGCTTGTTTCTAAGGACATTTCTGATGTGAAGCACAGAAAGCTGCTGGGGTGGGGGTGGGGGGCCAGGAGGAGCCCAGGGATGTGAAAGAAAGGTCTAGGGGAACAAAGGGCAAAAGGGTGCCCAAGGCTGCCCTCCATACCTGCTCAGAGTACACAGCTTTCCAAAATGACATTTGTCCCTTCCCAGGAAGCTGGAGGATGTGACTATTTAAAATTAAAACCCCTTTATTTCTCATGGAAGATGAGTGACACAAATAGCAATAATAATAGCTATGGCACTTTATACTTTTCAAAGGACATGCAGATATTCTCCCATTTGATCTTTGCAACCCCCCGACACGCTAGGAGGACAAATGTTGTTGTGTCATGTCTATAGATAATGAAGCTAAGACTTAAGGAAAAGAAGTGACTTACCCAGTATCATCAGCTAGCATTAGACTCAGTGTCTGATGCCTGAGGGGCGGGGTAGGGACTGCGCTGGGGATAGTAACTGGTGCAAAATGGGGTAAAGCCCATAGGGACTCACACGGTTCTGAAAGATCACATTTGAAGAACCTAAAACAGACTCTGCATTCCCTCAATTCCATCTCCATCACCTCCAGCCACGCTGGTCTCCTGAGACCAATTTTCTTGAGCACCAACTTACAGTTGGCCATTCCCCACTTCTTCCTTGCTCACAGAAGCCTAGTTTCACTCTCAGAAGCCTGGTTGTTGTTTTTTTTTTTTTCAGAAATTGGGAGTACTGGTCCTTCAATGAAGTTCATTAGAATCTAGGTTGCTCCCTTGGGCAACTCTCAACCAATCTGAATCATTCATTCATCCCCTAAAATGACCAGTTTAGGAATGGTCATGTAATGAAATTTTGCTAAGCTGTGAGATGTGAAGGGAAATCTGCACAGAGTCAAGGGAAGTGTTTCCCTGTTCTGAGAAGGGAAGGGTTTGCCCACTTCTCTCTGCCCCTGGACATCGAGGATGAGGAAGTTGTATGGAGTTGGAGCTTTGGGAGACATCTTGGCATCGGAAGGACGTCAGCATAAGAGGGTGGCTGAGCAGAAAGAAGGGAATAGTCTGGCCCTAAGCGATGTCAGTTTGCTATATTAACAACCCTGGGAACCCTACCCACTCTGCACCCAGGCTTCTTTATGTGAGGTAATAACATTCCTTCTTATTGTGCCATTTTGAATTGCAGCAACTTCTCTTTCTTTCCATTGAAAGAATGCTAAATGGCATACTTCCTTTCTGTTACTCAAACCCTCTAAGCTCATTCTCATTTCAGGGCTGTCCCCATGGTCTGGGAAACGTTTCTACCAGATGTTCACGAGGTTGTCTCCTTATACTTCAGGCCTTGGCTCAAATGTCACTTTTCCTGAGAGACTTTCTATGTACTACCCAATCTAAACCAGTTTCCCAGTCACTATGTTTTCATTGTAGCACTTATTAGCATCATGTTTTCACTTATGTGTTCACTTGCTTATTGTCTCAGTAGAGCGTAAGCTCCATGTGAGTAAGAACCATGCCTGGCTTGCTCCCCGCCATATTCCCGGCACGTGGCACAGAGCCTAGCATACAGTAGGCACTCCGCGAACGTTTGCTGAATTAATAAATGAATCCCAGAGACAACCTCACCATGCTGCTCCCCAGTCTTCCTCTCCCCTATGGCTGTTCGGGTAATGGGTCGGTACCTTTGGCCTTTCATTGATTCCTCTTACAAAAATCTAAATCTCAAGACCGGTAAGAAATAAAGAAGGCAGCAGAGAAGAAAAACATCATAAAAGCAAAATTATTTTAAGCTTAAATGTAAAAGGAGAGTAGGCTGATTGCATAACATATGTAGATCTATGCAAATTACCATGCAAGTTAAATCTGCGAGAAGTCTGAAGTGGTAGGAAGTCCAGAGTAGCATGTTGGGTGTGTTTTCCTTCTCACCAGGAAGTGGTATCAACTTCTGAGCCTCAGAAAGTGGGAACGCTGACACACAGTGAGAGGAAAATAAATTGAGAGTTACACGAGTAAAAAAGAATTTAATTTACTTGTTGGGTTTTTCTAAGAGATTGAAATCAAAAACATTCCACTCACCCGCTTTAAATAGTAGAAATAGGAAGCATACGGGAGGGCCACCTAAGATTACAGAGGAAGTGGGAGAACGGAAACAGAAAAGAAGAGGGAGAGATAGAGAAACAACCCCCAGTTACCCAAATCCTTCAGAAGCAAAAACCTAATTTATGTAATGACAACTTTTTTTTTTTTTTAAGATTTCATTTTCGGGGTGCCTGGATGGCTCAGCCGGTTAAGCGTCTGCCTTCATCTCAGGTCATGATCTCAGGGTCCTGGGATCGAGCCCCGCATCTGGCTCCCTGCTCAGCAGGGGTTCTGCTTCTCCCTCTCCCTCTGCTGCTCCCCCTGCTTGGGCTCTCTCTCTCTCAAATAATAAATAAAATCGTAAAAAAAAAACAGATTTTCTTTTTAAGTAATCAGTACATCCAAGGTGGGGCCCAAACTCACAACCCGCAGATCAAGAGTCACACACTACTGACTGAGCCAGTCAGGGGCCCCAACAATTCTTTTTTTAAAGATTTTATTTATTTATTTGTCAGAGAGAGAGAACACAAGCAGGGGGAGAAACAGGCTTCTTGTTGAGAAAGGAGTCCGATGTGGGACTCGATCCCAGGACCCTGGGATCATGACCTGAGTGGAAAGCAGACGCCTAACCGACTGAGCCACCCAGGCGTCCCCCAACAATTCTTTATATTTAGAGACAACAAACAAAACAAAAACAAAAAACTCCACGTACAAATAGCCCTCTGGGTTAAGAAAAAAAAAAAAAGGATATACATTCTCAGAGTTTATTAAAACTGTTTAAATTCCTACCTAAAATGTGGGAGAAAGGCTACTTGTTCATTCCTTCAACAGGCATTTTGGGGGTGCTCCTGTCCCGGGCCTTGAAATAGGTGCTGGGGAAGATCTGAAACTAGGATGTGGGCACAGTACCTGCCTGCATGGGGCTTGCATTCTACCAAGTATTCCACTCTGATTTTCAGTGATGGAACACCCTCTCCCTGCCTCCTCTAGAAAGAAAAGATCGTCCATCTCATTCTGCAGAGGAAAAGCTCCACATTTTGGAGACCACACTGTGGGCAGTCTATGTGCCGTCATTAAGGACTTGAGGGGCCTGTCACAATTTCCCACGGCTAAGCACCAGTGGAAGTGCCTTTTGGCAAAGATCTCAAGGGGATGCTGCCCTCACATGCTGGATTCTCTAGGATGTTACTAATGTCAATCATTTTGAGCCTATGTGTCCCTGAGCTCCTCAGGTGTCACCTGGCCATCACCAGACCTCTCTTCAGGTACCACAAGAGTCACCAGTCTGGTCTCCCTGGTCCCAGCCCTCCTTCTGTCTGTGCCCCCCACAGCTGTTCTGGTCAGACCTAGGACAAAGCTTGCCTCTTCTCTGCTCCAACGCTGCGCTGGCTTCCTGTTCATGCAGAGAATGATCTGAAGTCTCTACAAGGGTGTCCGGGCCTCCTGTCCTATTCCTCCAACCTCCTCTTCTCCTGCTCACTCAGCTCCAGCCCCACATACGCCCCCCCCCCCCAATCCCACAGTGGTCTTTGCACTCCCTGCCTGGAGTGCTGCCTCCCACACCCCCCAAATTCACATCACTCACTCCCTCACCTTTTCAGGGCTTGACTCAGTTGTCACCTTCTCATGGAGGCCTTCCTAAATGCCCTAGTTAAAATTACGAATCCCTCTGCCCTCCACACTCCCTAGCCTCTTTCCTGGCTGTATTTTTTTCTCCTCCCCACCCCCCATGGCTCTTATCACTCTCTAACTAGTTGCATATTTCATTCGTGTGTATTGTTTATTGTCTGTCTTTCCCCCACAGAATAAAAGCTCTAGGAGAGCCAGGATTTGGGTCTGTTTTGTTCATTGCTGTATCCTCAGTCCCTTGAAGTCTAACCAACAAATGAGGCACTCAGAAGGTATTTGTTCGAAGTCCTTTAGTTTGAATTGACTTAGTTTTATGGCAAACGTGGTCGCATTCTTCTCATTTTTATCATTTTACAGAGGACCAGTGAAAACTGCACTGGAGTTTTAGCCTGTCCTCACGCTCGGGATTGGGAAGCCCGGGCCCAGAAGTTGTAAGTCACTGGAGACCACCCCTGGCCCTGAGCCCCCACGCCAAGCCCAGAAGAGGTGGGCCCTCCTTGACATGCAGCTCACATTGGCTAGATGTCTGAACAGCAAATGTCAGAGCCTCCTTCTAAACGCAGGCAGATTTACTTTGCAGACGGTGAGAATGCATTTTAATTTGTTGATGTGAAATCTTAATTGAACTAAACTGCTAGAGGTAGTCTCTGTTCTCTGTCATAGTCTTAATTTAGTTGGCAAAACAAGATATCATCAGAGGAAAATCACAGCAAAGACGCCGTGCCCAGAGGGTTTGGGGAACCCCCTTGTGTGTCTGGAGGTGGGCTGCTGTGTGGCTGGCACAGGCCTGGACCCCTCCCACCCAACTCAGAGTGCCAACTCGGCTTTCCAGGGATGCTCAGGGGACATCGCATGGGCTCAGACACATGGGCCCTCCAAAGGCAGCCCGACTAAGTACTGCTCCGCTCCTCTGCTTCATGTTCTATTTTTAGTGTTAGAGCAAGAAGAGATGGGGACTTTCTCACCTGGAGGTACAGAAGGGTGGGAGGCACCAGCTCTAGAACTCATCTGCTATGGGACCATAAGCAGGTCACTTCCCCTATCTGGGCCGTGGTTTCTTCATCTGTGCAGTAAGGAGGTTGGAATTCATGTCCCTAAAAGGTTTCCATCACCCACCATGCCATGTAGGACTCTCTCTGGACCCTCAGGCCTGTGTCAGCATCCAGCCCGAGGCTCCTAATGTTTGCCCACCAAATCCCTGCTGAGCTCTTGGCCATGGCATATGCGCCCACCAATGGCCCCGCTGCCTCCTACAGGGGGTCAGGCTGAAGGCCTTTCACTAATGTAGCCTCATCCCTGACCCACAGAACCTCAGGCTGCCATTCTAGTTAGGTCCCTGGGAGGAGGCCTTAAGAAGCATTTTCTTGGGGGCAGATGCCCACTCCCTCTCTTTCCCAGACCTCCACCCCCAGGGGCCTCCTATACATGCTACTTGTCCCACTCTGGTGGCTTCTGTCTACTCGGTCCGTCCACATCTGGAGAAGCTCCCACTGGGGCATTGCTCCAAGCTCACCCTCGTGGTAGCGACTGAACGGGCAGAGGCAAATCACCTCTGGCCATGGGCAGGAATCAGCCCCCTACACAGTCCGGCTCAGAATCCTGCAATATCTTGTTCTGGGGATAATTCCTGCAGGGAAGTTCCCAGGGAAGTGACTCGGGCCTGAGTGTCTCCCTCTGTAGTGCTACTGAAGAAGGGCTGGAGACAGCTCCCTTGGGGGTCAGAGTCCTGGGGTGGCAGGTCCACATTCCAGTGGCTCACTGACTGGAACCGGGCCTTGCATGTCCTGGTACCTGCACGGAGTCACAGGTTGTTCTTATGCTGAGAATCAGGTGCCAGGAGGCTTAGCAAAGAGGCAATGTCATATAGAAGGAAGATCACAGCTTTGTGGCAGAAACCACCTGGCAAGTCCCTTCTGCTCGCTGCGTCTGTTTCTTCATCTGTGAAGTGGGGAGAATAATACCTGCCTCAGAGAAGTGTTGTGAGAACTAGAGGCTGTCATGCTTCTAGAGCACCAAGCATTGTGCCCTATCCAGAGACTGCACTCCCCAATAGCAGGTAAGGAGCTATTATTATTAAAGTCCTAGAACAGTGCTTGGCATCCAGAATGTGCTCAGTAAATGCAATTGTGATCATCATCCTCAGCCCCCAGAGGACATGCAGAGCTGCAGAGCTCCTTTCAACTCTTTGGGCATGGCAACAAGCTGCAGATCACACAGACATACCCCTGAGGTTCCTCTCTCTCTCCATTCTTCCATCTTGCTCTGCTTCCCCCTCAGTCTGCGAGGAGACAAGGGTCAGGGAAACTCGGACAGCTGGCTGGTGGGGTGAAGACATTTGATAGGTAGGGAGCTCTGCCCCCCTCTGCCCCCACAAGAAAGAAAGTTTGAGAATGCAAAAAATAAAGAAAATTTTTTAATTTAAAAATTAAAAGAAAAAACAGCGCAAAGTTTGAGGATGCTCATCTAAAGCTAGCAGGGCTTCTTGCACAGGAAGGGCCTAGACATATGAGCAACCTTCCTTGGGGTGGGATCCTTTATAGAGACTGGGCCTAGCCTTTGATTAGGTAGGACTCTTTCCACTGAAACCATCAGAAATCTCTCTCAAATTCTTAAGCAAAAATTGAATGCTTTGACTCACAGACTTGGGAAGATTCTAATCAAAGGGTCAAAGGAAGCCGGGAACCAAGGCTGCAGGGACTGGAACCAGGAACATGCTTTCCCATGAAGGAAAGAAAATTTGGTGGTATGGTAGAAGCTAGGCCCACTTTATGTTCGCGTATCAGGAAAGGTCAGTTATGAACAGATTTGTGGATGGGGCAGCTTCAGGCAGAGATAATATAATACTCAGTACAAAGGTCCCAAGTTAGGAATGAGCTTGTTCAAGGATGAGAAGGAAGCCAATGTGGGTGGAGAGCAGTGAGTCAGGAAAAGAAGAAGAGATGACGACCAAGAAAGAGGCACGGCCAGATCACGAAGAATCTTGGAGGCCAAGGTATAGAATTTTTATTGCATTCAAAGGATTGTGGAGAGCCTTTGGAGAGTTTTAAACAACAGAGGGAGGTGGTCTAACTTATGTTTTAAAAAGAACACTCCGGTCATCTCTAGAAGCAATGGAAACAAAAGCAAAAATGAACTATCAAGATAAAAAGCTTCTGCACAGCTAAGGAAACAATCAACAAAACTAAAAGGCAGCCTATAGAATGGGAGAAGATATTTGCAAATGACATGCATGATAAAGGGTTAGTATCTAAAATCTATCAAGAACTTAATCAAACTCAACACCCAAAAACCAAATAATCCAGTTAAGAAATGGGCAGAAGACATGAACAGACATTTATCCAAAGACAGATGGCTAACAGACACATGAAAAGATGCTCAACATCACTCAACATCAGGGAAATACAAATCAAAACCATGATGGGATAGTATACCTGTCAGAATGGCTAAAATTAACAAGTCAGGAAACAGATGTTGGGGATGATGTGGAGAAGGGGAACCCTCTTACACTGTTGGTGGGAATGCAAATGGTACAGCCAGTCTGGAAAACAGTATGGAGCTTCCTCAAAAAATTAAAAATAGAACTACCCTACGATCTAGCAATGCACTACTAGGTATTTACCCAAAGGATACAAACATAGTGATTGGAAGGAGCACACGCACCCCAATGTTTATAGCAGCAATGTCCACAATAGCCAAAGTATGGAAAGAGCCCAAATGTCCAACAACTGATGAATGGATAAAGAAGATGTGATACACACACACACACACAGAGTAATATTACCCAGCCATCAAAAATAATGATATCTTGCCATTTGCAAAGAAGTGGATGGAGCTAGAATGTATCAGGCTAAGTGAAACAAGTCAATCAGAGAAAGACAAATACCGTATGATTTCACTCATATGTGGAATTTAAGAAACAAAACAGATGAACATATGGGGGGGGAAGGAGGGGGGTAAACAAACCACAAGAAACTCTTAATGATAGAGAACAAACTGAGGGTTGACAGAGGGAGGTGGGGGGGGGATGGGCTAGATGGGTGATGGGCATTAAGGAGGGCACTTGTTGTGATAAGCACCGGGTGTTATATGTAAGTGATGAATCACTAAATTCTACTCCTGAAACCGATATTACACCGTATGTTAACTAACTAGAATTTAAATTAAAAAACTTGAAACAAACAAAAAAGAACACTCTGGTTACTATATGGAAAAGAGGCCAGGGGTCAGGGTGGAAGGAGGGTTTGGGGGAAAGGCTAAGGGAGGAGCAGGTTTGAGCATGGGTGGGGGAAAAGGGTTCTGTTCTGATCATGTTAAAGTTGAGATGATTAGATTGTAGTAGTTTGCTAGGGCTGCTGTAATAAATGACCACAAAGTGGGTGGTTTAAAACAACAGATATGTATCCTCTCCCAGATCTGGAGGCCAGAAGTGTGAAACCAAGGTGTTAGTAGGGTTGGCTCCTTCTGGGGGCCCCGAGGAAGAATATGTTCCATGTCTCTGTCCTAGATTCTGGCGGTTGCCAGCAAGCCTTGGCTTATGGACACATTATTCCAATATCTACCTCTGTCTTCACATGGCCATCTCCCTGTGTGTCTCTTGTCTCTATGTCTTCTCCTCTTCTTATAAGGATACCAGTCATACTGAGTTTAGAGCTACGCTAATCCATTGTAACTTCATCTTAACTTGACTGTATCTGCAAAGACCTGATTTTCAAATAAGGTCATGTTCACAGGTGTAAGAGGTTAGGACTTCCACATATCATTTTGAGACACACCATTCAACCTATAACAGACATCAAAGGGGATGTTAAGTGGGCCAATAGGATTACAAGGCTGAAGTTCAGATGAGAGGTCCGCTTTGGAGATATTAATGTAGCAGTCACAGAAAAACAACCTAGCGACTAACTGTAGATAGAGAACAGAAGGGGTATTGGTTGAACTCTGGGACCGTCCAATACTTAGTGGTTTGTGAAAGAGAAGGAGCCAGCATAGGAGACGGAGAAGTGTTCCGTGAGGTAGAGAACCAGGAGAATATGGTGTCCGAGAAGCCAAGAGGAGAGAAGTTTCAAGATGGAAGTAGCAGTCAACCTTGTCAGGAAGTGGCTCTTAGACTGGGCAGTACGCAGAGCAGTGTTGATGCCGACATGATTAATTTCAGTGGCGTGGTGGGGATGGAAGCCTGCCCGGAGGGGCTGACGGGAGGAGGTAAGGGAGAAAGTCAGGCAGCAGCTATATACAACTCTTTCAAGAAGTTTTGCCACGAAGCACAGTAGAAAAATCGGGTGACAATAGAGGGAAATGTGGGATAGATAGCAGGGTTGTTTATTCATGTTTTAAGCTGAAATATATCAGAGAATGTTTGCATGCCACTGAGAATGTTCTAGCATAGCAGTTGGCCACTGGTGGAAGCAGAGACACTCAATCCACTGTATAAAGAGGGAAGGCAAATCGTGGAGTGCACATACAGGTAGACAAGCAGGACTGGTACCAGCAAAATGAGGAAGCGCTTGTCCTGTTGCTTCTCTTTTCTCTACGAGGCATGAAGTAAAGTCATTAGCTGAAAGTGAGGGATGAAGACAGTGAAAGATCTTTGAAGAGGTGGCAGAAGTTATGAAGTAGAAGTTTTGAAGGGCAGGAAAGTGAACCTATCCGAGGAATATGGGAGGATTCTAGAACAGTGAGTGTCCTCTTGAGATTTCCCATTCACAAGTGGGACTCTTTCTAGACACCTTTCTTCTGGGTCTGCACCTCCTTTCAGGAAAGGGTTATTTTTTCTTTTCTTTCTTTTTTTTTTTTTTTTAAGATTTTATTTATTTATTTGAGAGAGTGAGAGAGAAAACAAGAAGAGGGGGGCAGAGGGAGAGAGAGGAGAGGGAGAAAAAGACACCCCCCCAGCAGGGAGCCCAACTTGGGCTTGATCCCAGGACCCCAAGATCATGACCTGAGCCGAAGACAGACCCCTAACCAACTGAGCCCTCCAGGTGCCCCAGGGAAGGGTCCTGATTGGCCCTATTCAGGGCATATGCCTATCTCTAGTCCAGTCACTGGATCCAGAGAATGAGATCCCAGGAGTGGGCAGACCTGGGTCACATTCCTACCCCTGGGACTAGAGGGGCTGTTGTTATCACCATCAGCCCCTGCAGAAGCACGTGGAGTCGGGGGGGGGGTGAGGCAGAAAACAAGCAACAGCTGTGCACTGTCCCCTCCTGCTGTCCTAGGGCTGTCCCGAGACCCAGTGAGGTAGGGTCTATAAAGCTACACCGTGAGCTGCATAGCCCTACACAAGGTAAGGGGTTATTACAGGAGCGCTTAATAAATGATGGATGTGTTTATTAATTTGTTCACTGAGTAAACAGACCCTAGCTTTGGGCTAGGATTGTGAAGGAGAGGAGACAAATCATGAATATGATGCGATCTGCCCCATGGAGTTTGCAGTTCAGTAAAGCTGTATTGGTCATCTTTTGACAGGTTATGCTGTGATAACAAACAACCCCCAAATCTTTGAGGTTTATAACAGCAATGGCTTATTTCTTGCTCATCAGCTTCAGGTGAGCTTTGGCTCAGCTCTAAGAGCTTTCTTCACTCTAGGATAGGACATGCCATTCTGTGGCAGAGGGTAAAGAGGATACTGTAGTGATTCCTAAAGCTTCTGCTCTCATCACTTCCATTAGCATTTGATTGGCCAAAGCAAGTCACATGACCAAACCCAATACCCACAAGGTAATGAAGTATCCTGCTTCCATGGGGAGGAATTGAAAGTTACACAGCAGTATGTGGTGATTCATCGTACTTTTGCAGGCAGTAGGGCTGAATAATTGGGGAAGATAATATAATCATCAAAAAGGGCAGAAGCACGTAAATGTTCAGCATACAATAGAAAGTGATCAGAGTCCTTGATCCAAGGCATAAGGAGTTCAAAGGGGAGAGATCAGAGAAGGTTTCTTGGAGGAAGTGGCTTTGGGGCTGTCTTGAATGATACCAGAGGATCTAGATGGGTATAGAAGAAGACAAGGCATTCTAGCAGATGGGGTCTGAGAGAGCCACAGAAGAGGGAAAGTGGGAAACTTACACAAGGAATGGTGAATGGCTTAGTTAGCCTAAAGCAGAGGAACTGGGAGCAAAGAATGGAAAGACGGCAAGGTGGGTATGTCTGCCAGCCTCCGGGAACATACAGAGGCTCTCATCCCTCCCCGCTCCAGCTGCCCAGCCAGGGGTTCCTGGACTGGAGAAGGGCCTGCAAGTCCTAGTAAATGAGCCCAGGGCCGGACAGGCTTTGCCTAGACTCTTCTGCCCTTCTTGGCTTAGTCAAACCCAGGTCCTAGCCCAGACTCAGCTTCTCTCAATGCCTCTTTCAAAATTTTGTTGGAAATCGTACTCCCAACGTTCTTATAAAGGTTTCTCTAGGGGCTCCTGGGTGGCCCAGTCATTAAGCGTCTGCCTTCGGCTCAGGTCATGATCCCAGGGTCCTGGGATCGAGCCCCGCATCGGGGTCCCTCCTCGGCGGGAAGCCTGCCTCTCCTTCTCCACTCCCCCTACTTGTGTTCCCTCTCTCACTGTGTCTCTCTCTGTCAAATAAATAAATAAAATCTTAAAAAAAAAAAAAAAAGGTTTCTCTATGTCTTCTGTTTGTTTCCTCTGCCTGAATCAGCTATCTTGGTATCCAAAGGATACCCCCAAACTAGGAGATTGTAAAACAAAAAAGAGGTCTCCCCAGAGGCAGGGAGATGGGCAAGATGACCTGGTGGAAGGTCCAACCTTGCAAAGAAATCGTCATCGTGCTGGCTACTCTATTCCACAGCAGCAGTAAAGTGAGTTTTTGTTTTGTTTTGTATAGAGTAAGATCCCAGGATTTATTTTGTTCATAATGTCATAAAAGAAAAATATAATGGCTCTTTAGTTACATTACAGTATGTATTTCATTGTGTTTTGGATTCAGCTTATTATTACAGCAGTGATTTTGGGTAAACGATTATGTAACAGAAATTTTTCTGCTGCTTATTATTTGGTAAGAATGTGATGATCAGTAAAATTAATTTATAACAATCTCACCTGTGTTTTTTTTATAGTTATCAAATGTAGTACACAGATGGAAGAGCTTTCTGAGAGGGGGTCCTGGCTTATTGGAATTAATGAGCTATCTACATTGCATGCATGTGGTCTAATTGATACTGGCCCTGGGCAGGTTGGCACTTTTAATCATTAATGCCCTGCAGCCTGCTAGAAGCATGGAAAGAAACAGGCTGACTAGAAGACAGGGACAAAGCCACAGGGAGGCCTCCTATTGCCCAGGAGGGGCCTGTCTGAAGGCACAAGTGGAGCTCAGGGCCCTGTTGCTGGGCACAAACCTTGGTGGTCCTGCCTCAAGGGAGGCAGGTCGACCTCTCGCTTGGGTAGCCTCCAATGTCAAACATCTCAGGAGGTGCCAGGGCCCATCTCAGGCCTGAGAGAGGCTTGCATATCACTCATTCCATCACTCATTCACTCAAAAATATGTATTAAGTATCAACTCTGTGCCAGGCACTGGATATAGTAATAAACAAGACAGACAAGCTCTCTGCTCTTTCAGAGTCTCATGTTAGTCTGGGAACAGACAATAAACAAATTAGGGAATAAATCAGAAAGATCAGGTCAGCTAGTCATAAGTGCTGTGGAGACAGTAAAAGGGTAACGTGGTAAGAGTACTCAGGTGAGGGGTAAGCTCTCTCTGGGTTCAAGTCAGAGAAGGCTGCTCGGCAAAGCTGACATTTATGCTGAGACTGGAACCATGGGAAGGCGCCAGCTTTGCAAAGTGCTGGAGGAAAAGCTTTCTAAGCATTGGGAACAACAGGTGCAAAGGCCCCAAGGCAGGAAAAGGCTGCAATTGTATGAGGAACAGAAAGGAGACAAGAGTGGCTGAAGCAGAGAGATCAGGAGGGGGAGTGATTGGAGGTGAGGTTGGAGAGTTGAATAAAGCTCAGATTATGTGAAGTTTTGTAAAGCCAAGTGGAGTAGTTACTAGACATGCAGGAAAAATCAGGAATCGCTCTAGATATTTCCAATAGGAGGGATTTAACTTGCAGAATTGGTAACAAACATTTTGGCAGGGCTGGAGGAGCAAGAAGAGGGAGAGGAGGCTATCCAAAGCCTTGTGGCTGCAGGGCATCACACCATCAGCCCCAGGGCCAGAAGAGCAGAATGAGAGATGATGACAACTGTTGTTGAAAATCATTGCGCCAGGGAGGCGGCTACGTAGGAACAGAAGCGCCTGAGCTGGAACCTGAGCACAAGCTTTGTTACTAGGTGCAGGGAGATGGTGTATGCAAAATACTCAGCACGGTGCTCAGCACTGAGTAAGGTCTCCATAAAGGCGAGCCACACTGAAAGGACAACCGCCATTATGCAGGAGACACCCAGCCTGTTGGATGAGACATAGGAGGACCTAGCACTTGGAAAGATGGGGAACCAAGGGTCTTAGGACAGCTCACTGTAGACAAATTGATAGAATCAGAGAATCACCATTTCCAGGATGCTCCCACGCAGACCTTTGCTGTGCTCTGTTTCTGTGGGCTCTGCTTGGGCCTCAGTGGGAAATCAGAGCATACAGAGCATGATGGAGGTGGAAGGTGGAGGAGTTAGGTGCCAGAGCAGATAACGAGCATTGTTCCAGTTACCTATTGCTGGGCAGCAAAAAGCCTAGACCTTAAAACAATCTTTTTTTTTTTTTATGTTTATGATTCTCTGGATCAAGAATTTGGAGGGGGCACAGTGGGGAATGGCTTGTTTCTGTTCCTCAGTGTCTGAGGTCTCAGCTGCTAAGATTAAAAGGAGGTGGGTCTCAACAGCTGGGGGATGGAATCCCCAAAGGCTCAGTCACTCACATGTCTGGTGCCTGGGCTGGGTTGGCTTGAAGATTAGGACTGGAGACCAGAGTGCCTACATGTGGCATCTCTTAGTGCCCTGACTTCCTCACAAGATGGTGGCTACAGGGTCGTTGGATGTGGTGTCTCGGGGCTTTAAACATGAGTTTTTCAGCTAACAAAGTGGCAGCTACATCTCCTTTTATGACAAAGCCTTGGAAGTTTCTTGGCACCACTTCCCCTGCAACCTATGGGTCTGTAATCTATCCTGTGTAAGGGAGTCACAAGCCCACTGGACTCCAAGACAGGGAAAGTATACTCTACCTCTAGATGCAGGAACGACAAAGCTCTAGAAAAGCATGTGGGGTGGGAGATAGTATTGCACTCGTTTTGGAAAATATAATCTGCCCCAGGCCTGCAGACTAAAACTCACACTTCTCATGGGCCGGGGGGTTTGCCAGCCATCCTAGGGAGAGAAGGTCTGAGCTCCCTGAGAGAGATGGGGCCAAAGACACAGGCTCTCTCTAAGCTCTGCCTTCACCTACAGAGGAAGCCTCCCCAAAACCCAAAAAGGGAGGAGATCTGTGGCCCAGAATAAGTCCTCACAGAGTCCGCTGGTGAAAACTCAGAGGACATATGTCACATTAGAGAGCAAGAGAGCTGGAAACTGTGCTAGGGAGGCTCAGCACAACTGACACTGGATAATGATGATGATGGTGATGATGAGATACTTACTGAGTGTCTGTTTGGGACCAGCCACTTAAATATATCTTTTTCACTTGAGCTTCCAAAAGGAAATGTAGAGCCTTAGATGCACATCTCAGAAAAGCAGAACGGTTGAAAATTAATCTATCTTAGTAAGATAAAGTAAAATTAGTTTATCTTAATAAGTTAGAAAAAAAATATAGCAAAAGAAAACTCAAAGAATGTAGAAGGAAACAGCAAGATAAAGAATAGAAATTGAAGAAACAGAAACCAAATACGCAACGGAGAAGATCAGCCAATCCAAAAGCCAATTCTGTGAAAGTGGATGAATCTCTGATGATACTGACCAAGACAAACTTGAAAGAAAACAAAAATAAACAATATCAGACATAAAAAGAGGGTTATTTTATGGATGCTTCAGGCATTAGGAAGAAACAAAGAGAATATTACAAATAAGTTTGTACCAATAAAACCGAAGATGTATGTGAAATAGATAAACTGCTTGAGGCATATGCCTTACTAATACTGACTCAACCTGAAATAGGAAATCTGGATAATCCTATACTGTTAAAGAAATTTAATCAGAAGTCAAAAATATTCCCATGAAGAAAACCTAGTCTTCACTGGTGAGTAGTAATTCTTTAAACATCCCATTAGAGAATGAGGATTCCCTTCTCCATCGGAGGAAACTGTAGCTCCTGGAGTTCCAGCAACTTGCCTAAGCGCCTAAGAACTAGTAATTGTCAAACCCACGATTTGAACCTTGGCTGACCTGGCTTCAAAGCCATTACCCTCCCCAGCCTCTTCAAATGCTATAATTAGCCGCATATTTGTGAAGGTGAAGGACAAAGTCCTGATGCAAAAGCATGCAAAAACAGATTCCAGATTTGCAGAGATGGAAGGTAAAGCTCTTTCTGCCCAGAGCAGTCCTAGAAAGGAGTCTGGTTATGTCCACGCAGAGAGGGAACCTGGAGATTATCCCTAGGACACGACCCTGCCGTCCTTCAAGACCTATTTAAATGCTACCACCACTTCCCTGTAGGGTACCATAAATCCTGTGCTGGGTCCCATAGCTGCCTTACAGCACTGTGTCTGGCCTCTTCTGTACAGGGTGTGTTGTGTATCATTCTCAGTAATGTTTTCCAGCCTTGAAAACGCATGGCTTCCTAAGAATACAGACCCAGTTTGAAAAACCTATATTAAAAAGTTAAATGCTGGGTGCCTGGGTGACTCAGTTGGATAAGCATCTGCCTTCGGCTCAGGTCATGATCCCAGGGTCCTGGGATCAAGTCCCACATCGGGCTCGCTGCTCTGCAGGAAGCCTGCTTCTCCCTCTGCCCCCCTCCACCATGAATAAATGAATAAAATCTTTAAAAAAAAAAAGTCAAATGCTGGCACTCTTGGTAATCACTGGGGCTTTGAAAATTGTAAGGCAGTGAGGCCATCCAAAGAATGTTTTTGTGAAGAAGTATTTTTAAGATTTTCACTCAAATAAAAACTAAATATTCACATAGCAAATTTTGTGGCCCCTGAAGATAGAATTTATCTTTGTAACAGGCATCAACTCCTCCACGATATAGTGTGAGATTTCATTATCTCTCTAAATCAAAATTAAATCCAGCTTAAGTTCTGTCCGAACACTAGATGATTGCTCCATCTCTTCACTCCCTCCTAGGTAACAGGATTATACACAACTACATGCTTTGCCAGGTAACTTAGCAGGTTGCTCCTTTGGGCAGAGTGTGTTTCTCCATCCCTTGCCTCTAGACTTGGCCATATGACTTATTCTGACCAGGGGTATTTTAGCAGACTTGACATAAGCAAAGACTTAAAATGGGCTTGTGCACTGGGGGCTGGTGGTCTTGTGCTTCTTCCATCTCCAAGAGATGAACATTCCCTGGCTAGCCTACTAGTCCTGGAAGGAGGATGAAAGACACATGGGGCGGAGCAAAACCACCCCAGCCGAAGCCAGCCTACACGCAATTAGCTTCCAACTTGTCCCTAAACACATAAGCTAAGTAAGTGCTCACTGCCAGGGATTGTTATACAGCATTGCTGTGGCCATAGTTAATGGATCCACACCCCTTCTTCCCAAGATCATCAGGACCTCGGCTCATGCCAGTTGCCACAGCTGTGTCCTCCGCCTGGGCTGTGACATACTCCTGAAGGTGGGGTTTCTGAGGCAGCTCTGTCCTGTCTGTGGTAAGTTCAGCCAGAGCCCCCTGTGCCAGGCTTCCCCAAACTGTGGCCTGTGCTCAGTCAGTGCCTGGGTTTAATCCTCAGATGCATAACCTGAGCACCTCATTTAATTTTTCCTTGCCTCATCTGTAAAATGGAAATAATAATAGCACTTCACAGAGTTCTTGAGAGAAATAAGTGAATATATAAAGTGCTTAACACAGTGCCTGGCATAGAGTAAATGTGCAAAAAATGCTAGCTGTGATTATTATCATGGATTTATTCATCTAAATATTCTCCCTCCTAGGTCCTCCCACCTCTGAGAACTTACATTCACATGAGCTCAGGTCCCTGCTCTGTTGCGATTCATACCTTCCTTCCCTTTCTTGTCTTGAGAACTCCCACTCACCCACCTGAGTTGGGCCCATTGGTCCTCAATCTGGTAATCATTAAGCCTCCAACCCTAAAGTCTGTTAGGAAAGCCTGTGTGGAAGTTGTGTTCTGGGCAGCTCGTGGCTTGCAGATTTTCCTTCCCATGCAGAAACACACAAATCCTCATGGGGGGCCAAGAAAGTCCAAACCTCAGGGACACAGCGTCTGGCTCTTCCCCCAGGAGCAGTGGAATGCCTTTCATTCCTCTGAGGTGAGCCCACAGCTGAGAAAAACTAGACAGGGTTATTTTCTCAATAGGTCATTCTGCTATACCTAATTCTTGATAAATCTCCACCATTGGACTGTGAGTTCCTTGGCTGTGTTTTATTCACTGTGTACCTCCAGAGCTTAGCACAGAGCCCACACTTAGTAAGCACTTGATAAATGTTGGATACATGAATGAATGGAGAATACGGGTTATAGGACCAAGGCAATTTCCAAACAAGGGATGGTGAGAAATCAACACGAGCACCCACAGTGCACTCAGCCTCAGGCTCAATGCCGAGGCCCGAACAGGAGAAGTACCAAGACACCTGGAGCTTCAAAGACTTAAGCATACCAAAAAAATAAAGTTCAACCACAGAAATCACTTGCTCTGTCCCACATCAACAAGAGCCCACCGAAGGGCTTGGTTTAGAAGCTGCTGTGGGCCTGATGGCGCACAGGAGACTTAGGAAAGGAAGAGGCAAGATGTGGCCTAAGGCTTGAGAGGGGCTCAGATACTCAGCAGAGGGCCACTGGCTTATCAGGCCAAGAACATCACGAGCAAAGGCACAGCACAGGAATGAGTTTGCTATTTGTGGAAAATAACAAGGAGACCAGTTGACCTGGCTGCAGGACTTGTGACGGGGAGTCAAGAGAGATAAGCGTGGCTATTTCAGGCTGTGACCTGAGCGTAGAGACCTAGAAGTCAGGTTGGGGGTGGGTCCTGATGAGTCAGGCGACAAAGAACGGGTTCTGAGAGGAGACGTGACAAGCATCCACTAGTAGCAGGAGCTCTCTTTCCTCTCATTCCAGGACTCAACGAGATTTTAATCTAAGCCAGAGATTCCAGATATGAGCCCACTCAAGCCACTCAGCTCCTCTAAGAGAGTAGCTCTAAGAGAGTACTAGTTTGTATTGGTAAGAATGTGTGGTTGCAAGCAACAGAAAAACTCTAGTTAATGTAAGCAAAAGATGATTATATTCAAAAGAAATAGAGATGGCTCACAGAATCAAATACTGAAGAGGCTATCCCAGAAAGATGAGGAACCAGGGCAGTGAAATCAAGGGAGCTGGGACTAAGGATAATTTCTTTCCTTTTTTTTTTTTTTTAAATTTTATTTATTTATTTGAGAGAGTGAGCATGAGTGGGGGGGAGGGGCAGAAAAAGAAGCAGGAGAAGCAGACTCCCCGCTGAGCAGGAAGCCCTGGACATGGCGACAATGTGGGGCTCAATCCCAGGACCTGGGGATCATGACCTCAGACGAAGGCAGCCGCTCAAACGACTGAACCACCCAGGTGTCCCTAAGGATAATTTATTCATGGTACTGCCTTAGGGGATCAGTCAATTCCATTTTCATGTCATTCCATTCAAGATTCAAGGGGAAAAGACTATCTGATTGGCCTAGCTTGGGTCCCATGTCAAGCCCTTGGCCAAGCAGTGGAAGGAATTTTCATGAACAGTCCACCAAAACTGTAACTGCTGAAGCAGTGCTCCAAGCCAAATCCCCAAAGCTGGTGCCAGGGGAAATGGACAGTGGAAAGGCCAGTCATTTTCTACAAGGTGTGAGCATTGGGAAAACCTAAGGCCTATTTGCTCTTAGAGCGTGGGGAGAGAGGAAAGATGGAGCAATGATCTGAACTTGTAGGTATTTGGGATGGTTAATTTTATACGTCAGCTTGACTGGGACACAGGATGTCCAGATATCTGGTTAAACATTACATCTGGGTGTGTCCGTGAGGGTGTTTATGGAGGAGATTGGCCCTTGAATTGGTGGACTGAATGAAGTGGATTGCCCCCCTCCCACCACGTGCAAGTGGGTAATACTGTTCAACTAGATATCTGGCTGTCCTGGGTCCCAGGTGTCACATAAAATTAACCAATCTGTTGAGGCCCAAATAGATCAAAAAGCTGGAGGAAGGTAGAATTCCTTCTCTGCCTGACTGCATGAGCTGGGACAGGGGTCTGCTCCTGCCCGCCAAGCTCCTGCTTCTTAGGCCTTCAGATCCAGACTGGAATCTACACCATTAGTTCTCAGGCTCTCAGACCTTTAAACTACACCACCAACTTCCCTGGCTCTCCATCTTGCAGACAGCAGATCATGGGACTTCTCACCCTCCATAATTATGTGAGCCAATTTCCTATAATAAATCTCATTTCCCATTTTATATCTATAGTTGTAGCTCCTATTGGTTCTTTTGCTCTGGAGAACCCTGAATAATATAGCATACATTTACGACTGGACCCATAGGCTTCGGAACTTAGAGTCCACCTCAAGTTCCTCCCTTGGAGGTCTTCAGAGTGACCAAGTGAGTGAAGTCACTCACTTCAGAGTGACCAGGTCATCAGAGTGACCTCCCTTAGAGGTCACCAGAGTGACAGCAAATGTGCTGGTGTGGAAGAGGGAAACAAATTAAGGTTCAAGGTGGGAACTCAAAACAGTGTTGAGAAATGAACCCATGCAATTTAATAATTTAATAGTTCTAAGGGGGAGCAGAGCAGGACTTGGCATTTCCAGGATAAGTCAATCAAGAAGAGGCCCTTTCTCAGTCTCTGAAATGCTAAGAGGGTCAGGGTGCTCCTCAACCTTCCCTAGCCTCCTCATATCAAAATGGAAATTCAGGGGCACCTGGCTGGCTCACTTGGCTGAGCGTGTGACTCTAGATCTCAGGGTTGTGAGTTCAAGCCCCATGCTGGGTGTAGAGATAACTTAAAAAAAAAAAAGGATAAATATTTATATTTATATATATATATAAATATTTTTATATACATTATTTATATATAAATATAATACATATTATATATATCTATAAAGGAATTTCAGAGGATAAGGAGCAGGGGCCAGTGCCCATGCAGGGGAAAGCAGGAAGAAACCTTTTGCTTCATCTAGCTGAAATAGAGTCAGATGGGGGCAAGGGTGTGTTAGGAAAGTACAATTACCCAGCCTGCCTATTCCTAAAGCCTGACACAAGAACGGAGTCATCTGGGAGTCCCGATGTTGAACAGCTGGGAAAGAGGTAGACTCTTGGCAACTGAAATCCTTGCCCACATGGTTGGAGCCTCCCCTGGGCCTGCCCAGTCGTGGTCCACCTCAGCCTGAGAGATGGAATGGGTTCTGAGCACAGGTGGCACAGAGACTTGTAAGCTTTTTAGCAACCAAGTAGGCTTAAGGGTGGATGGTATCAGGAGAAGATGAAAGGCTTTTGATTGACTCTCCATCCTTTCTGCTCTATTCGGGGCCTGGGAAGCTGCCTCTGTGGACTGTGTTGCCCTGGCTCCTTGCCCACAGCTCCATGCTGGGTTTGGCCGATGGGAGGCAGGGCAGGAGACAAGCTGATCAGAGGAGAGAGACCTAGGGGTATGTATCCCCCACGCTCGGCCCCCACGGGGTCTCGGTGTTGGCAGCAGCTGCGTCCCTTTACAGAAGGCCACAGCTCCTGTGGGGCAGTGGCTCTCCCACACACAGCTCTCACCAGTTCTGGCTCCCTCCTCTATCCACTCCTCTTCCAGCTTAGAACTGGGAAAGGCCTTCTTCTGTGGAGCTGTGGAGAGGCCCTGGGGACCTCTAGGTACTTTGTTGTTTCCTGTAACTCCAACCAGGAAATATTCCCTTCACTGCCCCTCTTCAATGTACCATCTCTTTTCTTTTCTTTTCTTTTTTAAGGGGGTGGTGGCACCTGGGTGGCTCAGTTTGGCCCAGGTCTTGGTCTCATGGTGCTGGGATCCAGCCTGGGGCTTCCCACTCAACGGGGAGCCTGCTTGTCCCTCTCCCCCTGCCCCTCCCCAACTCGTGTTCGTGCGTGTGCTCTCTCTCTCAAATAAATAAATAAAATCTTTTTAAAAGGGGGGGGGGAGGGCGCCTGGGTGGCTCAGTTGGTTCAGCGACTGCCTTCGGCTCAGGTCATGATCCTGGAGTCCCTGGATCGAGTCCCGCATCGGGCTCCCTGCTCAGCGGGGAGTCTGCTTCTCCCTCTGACCCTCCCCCCTCTCATGCTCTCTCTCTCTCATTCTCTCTCTCTCAAATAAATAAATAAATAAAATCTTAAAAAAAAAAAAAAATAAAAGGGGGGGGGGAGAGAGAATCTCAAGCAGGCTCCAGGCCCAGGATGGAGCCCTACTCAGGGCTCGATCTCACAACCCTGAGATCATGACCTGAGCCAAGAGCAAGAGTCCAATCAATGCTTCATCGACTGCGCCACCCAGGAGCCCCTGCCATCTCTTTTCTGAAGGGCCCCTGCCAGGTACAGTTTCTTACTGTGGCACAGCAGTGTGGAACCCCTGTCATCTTGGCCCCTTGGTGAACATCCCTACCCAGCGCTGCCTCAGATCAACCAAGAGTCATCAAGGAAGCTCCATCAAGTGTTCTCTGGTATTTGGCAGGGCCTGTACGAAGTTATTCTGTCACCTTCCTGCCTTCACACATGGAGAATAGTAACAGGCAGAGACTGACCACCCCAGGAGAGACCATCAGCCAAGCAGAGGCTCTCTGGCCTCAGTTGCCCAACAGAATGAGTTTGATCTCCTTCAGTCCTGCCTCAGTTCTTCCCGCTGCTATCTCAGCTTGTTACTTGTCCCCTCCTTGGACTCTTTTGAGCAGGGATGCCACATCCCCCCTTTATAATCTACCCCTAAACTTCAGCTATCTTCCACTTGCCCCTTCCTTTGCACAGAGATAACCCTTTTTCCTGTCCTCTCTCCTATTTCAGAGCATGGAGGGGAGCAGGGAGGAAGCCCTTCTCTGAGCTTTACACTCCCACCCCAGACCTTAGTTTCCCCAGGAAGCAGCAGGCAGGGGGAGGCCTGTTGCAAACTAAAGACAAGACAGCTGCTCGTTAAGGAAGCTAAGAACTGAGGAAGGTGAGTAATAGTGTCCGGAGCAGAGCCCAGCATAGCCAGCTAAGTGAGCAACAGCATTAGGATTGACTGGGAAGAGAGGAGAGGACAGAAGGGAGGGGAGGGGAAGGGAGGGGAGGGGAGGGGAGGGGAGGGGAGGAGAGGAGAGGAGAGGAGAGGAAAGCCAGAGCCCAAAGCAGGCAGTGCCTGGGTTAGTCACTTCCAGAGGATTCTCTCAGGATAAAACAAATCCAGCCTGACCCTCTCTCTCCCAGGAGCTGTCATCTTAGAAGAGAGGACAACTCGGTCACCTGGTGTGGGGCAAAGAGTGGTTAGGACATGGATACAGGCAAGGATTTTATTCATTCATTTCACAGATATTTACGGAGTGCCTACTACATACGGAGCCCAGCAGTGAATCAGATAAACATAATCCCTGTACTCGGGGAGCTTGCTTCCTGATGCATTTAAAGTGCAAACTCTCTACTATGGTCCACAAAACCACCCTTGGTCTGAGACCTGTCCTGTCCAACTGCATTTTGTGACCCTCTCCCCTCTTACTGTCCTCTAGCCACAAAAACCTTGCTATATCCTGAATATGCCAACTTCATTCCTGCCTCAGGGCTCTTGCACTGGCTCTTCCCTCAGCCTGGGAACATTCTTTTCCTGGAGCTTCCTTCTCATGGCTGCCTCCTTCAGGTCTCAGCCAAGGGACCAAGCAGAGAGAAAAAGCACTCCAGGTAGTGGGAAAAGCTTGTTTCAAAGTCCTGAGGTGGGAAAGAGCTGACGAACTGAGAGGAAACCAGAGTGGCTAGACAGAGAGGGCAAAGGGCAAAGGGAAGTGATGAAGCCAGAGTCCCCCTGAAATTCAGCCGTGGGACAAAAGCTGTGACAAAGGCTGTGATCCGGGGAGCAGGGGTGAAGGTCAGAGGAGTGAGTCAAGGAGAGCTCAGGAGAGAATGTCTGAGTGTATTACTGAGTCGGTCATGGCTTTAAGCAACCAGGGTGCATTCTGAAAATATTTATTTTTCAAAGATTTTATTTACTTATTTATTTGTCAGAGAGAGAGAGAGCACAAGCAGGGGGAGTGGCAGGCAGAGGCAGAGGGAGAAGCAGGCTCCCCACTGAGCAGGGAACCAGAGATTCGGGGCTTGATCCCAGGACCCTGGGATCATGACCTGAGTCCAACGCAGCCACTTAACCAACTGAGCCAGCCAGGCGTCCCCTGAAAAGATTTATTAAGGATCTTGAACCATGACCTGGGGCAAGTAAGAGGGAAACGTTTCTCTGGGTATTTCCACCCCCCTCTGTCAAGAGTTGCCCTCAAGGCATTAACGACCCTGCACTTCAGGCTGGAAAGACAAGAAGTCCCCTGGGCACAATGAAGCCCTGGGGCAGACAGCCAGAGGACAAGGTCAGGGGCCTGAGGGTGAGGTGCGGTGGGGTCACACCCCTTGAATGGATGAAGCCAGCGTGAAGCTGTCTGTCGTAGCAGTGGCCAGAGTAAGAGGTGAGACTGAGGGAATGTGAAGTGAGGCACAAGATGTATCCCAGAGAGTAAGATGGACACAAGTGAGGCTGGAGAGGGAGGGTGAAAATAAGGAGGGATGAGCCGTTCGCATCTGAAGAGGCAGGGGGGACGCTGGTCTGGGCAGGCACCCGTTCCTGACACAGACGGCAGAGGGAACTTCGGGGGTCTGAGGCCCCAGAAGGCACCTCCTCTCTGTAAGGTATCCAACCAGGCCACCGCCCACCCCTTCGTGTCCATTTTTTGGGAGTTTACAAAGTTTCCTGCAGCATCATTCCAAGAAAAGGGTAAGGAGGCGGGGCCCTGATGCGCTCCTCAAGCACCTCCATGTGACCTATGTGGGCTGAAAGGCTGGGAAGATTCTCAGGGTTTATGACAAGACTCCGGCCTGGTTCCTAAGTGCATGCATTCATTCAGGAATCAGTATCTGTTTACTGAGCATCTACTATGTGCCAGGCACTAGGGATCCAGAAGCAATTAAGAGCACTAAGGTCCCAGCCCATACTGAGCGCACATCCCAAGTGGTGACATGCAGACCTGATGCATGCTCTGCACACACTTTAATGTACATGGTACAGATGACTGCTACCTGGTGGGGGTCTACCATGCTACTTTGCTTGCTCCATAATCTCCTCCCTGTCCCCACCCCCACCCCTACCTCCCTAGCCCCCACACTGACAGCCTCCAGCAAGCAAATGATTCCAAACCCCATGAGCTGGGGGCCAGCTCATTCTCTTTTCTCAATAAGTTTAATTTTGCCAACAGCCAGAGGCAATGACAGCAGCTCTGGAAATCTGCTGGTACTCTGGGCTGGGATAGGCAGCCCAGAAATAATTGCCTCTTTGAGTGTTTTATTGGAATGTGCACGCGCTTCTTACTTCTTGTGGGGGCCGCTACCTCCCTGGGCTGCTTCTTGATGTGAGGGAGGAACCGGGCCTGTGAAGTTGGTGGGGGCTGCTTCAAGGAGAGGGTGGAGGGTGGGTCAGCCTCAGGGCTATACCTTGTCCATCCTCCTTCCTCCAAAAGTCACATTATTCAAGCAGGAGTTTGGAGAACACCTGGAATTCTGTCTCATGCACCAAAGCCTCACCACCTTGCAGTCATACAGTTTCCACCCCCTGCCCCTCCGCACGTCTGTCTCAAGCCTCCCACTGCCCTGGAAGCACCTCACTCTGCTGTGGGTGGGGGTGGCCCTGAGACTTGGGGTCTGAGCTCGGAAGGCTGCTTTGCTCCAGGAGTCTCCCCCTTGCCACTGTCTTTAGCACAGGATGCCTGCTTCTCTGCTTGATCTGAGTACGGAAACAGAATGTTAATGATGATGAGTCCCGATTTCCCTGGGTGTGGAACCAGCCAGATGGATCCTCACGCCACATCCTGGCTCCGTCCGCCAGGCCTGTGACTGCACCAAGATGGCTGCCTCCTCTTCAGCTGCTGTCGAGTGTGAGAGGAGTGAAGAGGCAGAGAGGGAGAGTGGAGGGGAAATGACTGTAAGGAAGGAAGGAGTTTCATGTATCTGCCCCATATCTGGTGGGGCCTTCTCAAGGTCACTGAGACTGTCTCCCTGACTCCAGCCCAGTCAGTGCCTCTCGGCCTCCTTGGGGATCTCAACCCACACCCGTCACTTGCTGTGCCCTCGGTGAGGTCAGTGGACATGGGGAGAGGGGCTCCATGCCCATGCAGTTATTTCAGTTCTGGGCCTCAGCTGAAACCCTGAGATTACAAGCCTGTTGACTGTATGCTCTTTAAAATAATCACCCTTGGGTGCCTGGGTGGCTCGGTTGGTTAAGCGTCTGCCTTTGGCTCAGGTCATGGTCCCAGGGTCCTGGGATTGAGCCCCACATTGGGCTCCCTGCTCAGCAGGAAGCCTGCTTCTCCCTCTCCCACTCCCCCTGCTTGTGTTCCCTCTCTCGCTGTCTCTCTCTCTCTCTGTCAAATAAATAAATATTTTTTAAAAATTAAAAAAATTAAAAATAAAATAATCACCCTTTGGGGCACCTGGCTGGCTCAGTCCGTGGGGACGAGGCGGGGGTTGTGGCGGAAGGGGTGTGCGACTCTTGATCTCAGGGTTGTGAGTTCGAGCCCCACATTGGGTGTGGAGATTATTTAAAAAATAATAATAAAATCTTTAAAAAAAATCACCCTTCATGTAGGTTACGATATGGTTTTGGACATAAGGCAATGGCTGTCAGGGTGGGTGCAGGGAACCACAGTCCTGTTTAGCGTTCCCTAAGATGGGACACAAAGAGCTTGGACCTGGGCTGAGCTGTTTGCGGCTCCAGTCCTGCTCCAGACCCACAGAAGTGCTGTGGCGTTTAACTCCTTCCCCATACTGACTCCTGGAAAACTCCTACTCATTCTTCAAAATCCTAATCAAAGATCACCTCTTTCTACAGGCTTCCCTGATCCCCTTTTTTTTGTTTTTTAAGGATTTATTTATTTATTTGACAGAGACACACAGAGAGAGGGAACACAAGCAGGGGGAGTGGGAGAGGGAGAAGCAGGCTTCCCGCCGAGCAGGGATCCCGATGTGGGGCTCGATCCCAGGACCCTGGGATCATGACCCGAGCCGAAGGCAGATGCCCAACGACTGAGCCACCCAGGCGCACCCCCCCACCCCCGATCCCTTTTTAGGCAGAGCTGATCACTCTCCTTCAACTCAGTACTTGACTCTGCAAACAGCTTGATCATGAGCAAGTTACTAATTACTACAGAACATCTGTAAAATGGGGATAATATCGCCCTTGCAGGATTAGGGAGGAACTAGAGATAAATGTGTCCTTTCCCCCCGCCCAAGATTTATTTATTTATTTGAGAGAGAGAGAGCAAGAGAGCACACAGAGGAATAGGAAGAAACAGACTCCCCACTGAGCAAGGAGCCCAGTGTGGGACTCAATCCCAGGACCCTGGGACCATGACCTGAGCCGAAGGCAGACGCTTAACTGACCGACCCACCCAGGCGCCCTGATGAATGTATCTTGAAAACCCAGTATTGTGCCTGACACATGGTCATGGCTCAGAAAATGACAGCTCTTGGAGTGATGATGGCAGTGATCACACATTCTCAGTGGTCGGTTTACACATCTGTCACCTCTAAGAGACTGTGGACCCCTTAAGGACAAGGGCCACAGTTAAGTCAGTTGCTATATCCCTAGCATCATGTCTGGCTCAGAGTAAGCACCCAATAAAGGGTAATAAATGTTAACATTATCATTAGGATACTTAAAATAATACTCACTGGTCTTTGGTAAGGGTTTACAATGTGCCAGGCACTGTTCCAAGCAATTTACCAGGATTATCTCACTTACTATTCACAACAACCCTATATGGTAAGTGTTGTCCCTATTTCACAGATGAGTAAACTGAAACTTACCAGGATAGGACAATTTGCCTAAAGTCACACCGTAAGGAGTGAGAGATGGAGGCAGTTTTTAACAAGGTCAGTCTGTTCCAGAGTTTTGGAGCAACTCCATACCTGACTGCTGAGCATGCTCTACACTGGCTCACAATCCTGTCCACCTGACAACAGGAACTGGCCTTGGTTTACTTATGTAGCCCCTAAACCCTGCACAGATCCTGGCACCAAGCTGGCTCCCCAATGTCCCTCAGATAAGTAGATGAGAAGAGGAGAGGGAAAAGGAAAAAGTCAAGGCCAGATGAGGCCGGAAGAGGGCCAAGGAGAGGGCTGTGTTCTGGCACTCAGGTTCACACACCTTTCCTGGGGCATTCTCCATTCCTACCATCCCAGGTTCCAACCGTTTGAAAAGATGTTCCTTTGAGAACAGACTGAAGCTCAGAAAAATGTGAGCTGGGACTCAGGTGCTCCCTCCTTCCCAGGCAGCCCCTGCCCATACCCAGGATGCCTGGCCCGACTTGCAGGGAGAGGTCTGTGGTATGTGACTGAGCCAGCATCTGGGAGAAGAGGAAACAAAAGTAGACCGTGGCATCTCTGTGCCTCAGACGGTTAGATTTGGGGGCCATGGAGTCACTCCCACAACCCCCCAACATCCTCCCCCCGCCCCCAGCTCCACATTGAGGGCCTGACCTCGTTCAGCAGGTCATGGCTCAGAGGATGACAACCTTGATGGAGGTGAATCTCTCCTGGGAATAGGTGGAAGGTCTCTGTTCCTTGTCCCGCCAGTGCTCCTGAGGGGGGAGGCGGGGCCTGCATGCCCATCTGACCTCAGGGCAGGGTCATGGGGACCTTGACCAACACAGTCTTAGCCCAGCCCCGTTTCTTTCTTTTTTTTTTTTTTTTTAGATTTTATTTATTTATTTGACAGAGAGAGACACAGCGAGAGAGGGAACACAAGCAGTGGGAGTGGGAGAGGGAGAAGCAGGCTTCCCGCTGAGCAGGGAGCCCGATGCGGGGCTCCATCCCAGGAGCCCGGGATCATGACCTGAGCCGAAGGCAGACGCTTAACGACTGAGCCACCCAGGCGCCCCCCAGCCCCGTTTCTTTAAGGCCTGTTGGTGCTAGGGAGGGAAAGGGAAATTTTAATTACATTTCTTCCCTCCATTCAGGGTCTGGACAGCTATTTTGACTGTTTCACTGGAATATTCTTGAATTCTGAGTTTCTTTTTCTCATTATGGTTTGAAACTTAAAATCTCTCTGCCTTGGGCAAGTGAAGGCTGAGTGAGGGATGGCTGCCGCCACCGCACATCTCTTATTGAAGTCAATCTGGGAATACCGACTGCTTTCTCTCAGGACAGGTGACCAAGAGAAGAGGACAGGGCAGACTCCAGCCTCCCTCCTTCGCACGACGCTGCCAGTGATCGTCCCATCATTCCTGGAGCCCTCACTGACCTGGCCTAATCACAAACCTAATAACACCTCGCGCTTGGAAAGCTCTTGACCGTGCATTATTTCCAGCTGATCCTCACAACAGCCCTGCAAGGAAGGAAAACAGGTGTTCTCGTCCTTGTTTTTATGAATGGCTTAACTGAGGGCCCAGCGCGTTTCACAGAGGAGACAAAGCCCCCGCAGTCCTTGGGGAGGGCGCCCAGCGTGAGGGTGGTCAAAGCTGTGTCCCTTCCCTGTCAGGTCTCCAGCTGGGACACGGTTGCCTCTCCTCATTGCCCCCAGAACACTGAACGAGAGACCCACTCAGGAGTGGTGTGATCTAGGGCAGCTCCTGAACCGTTGCCGAGCTTCGACTTCCTTATATTTAAAAGAGGGGTTGACCTAAATCATGCCTAGAGTCATCTTGCAGTGCGTGTGCCCAGACCCCAGGGGGAAAGGAAGACGGTGTTCTCTGTCACTTTGCTCCATTTCTGTGGTTTTGGCTCTCTGTCCTCGGGTGGTGACGGCTCCTTCCCGTGTGAGAACACCCAGCTGTCTTTGCCCCGTTCTTCCTTTCTCTCTGCCGATCTCTCCTTGATTTACTCACAGACTCTCAGGAATATCTGGCGCACGTGGGCTCTTCCAGCGGCGCTCCTCAGCATCCCCTGTGAGAGGGGCCCGGAGGCGGCCCTGTGGTGGGAGGTGGCTCCGGGACCACCTCAAGCCATAGCAGCACAGTTTTCACTGAGCGAATGGGGAGGGGCCTGGGGCCTTCCGAGGTCTGGAACAGGTTCCCTCCCCCAGGGGACACCGGGTCCAGGGATGCCGGTGGGCTGCCTCTCAGGCCGCGCTGGCAGTGGCCACTACCCCGTCGGCAAAGAGCAGCACCAGCCTTCTCGGGGCACGTGCTCTGGTGGGAAGAAGTGTTTCTCAGGTCACCTTTGCCCCAGGCCCCAGCTCCCTCAAAGACCTGGTAGTTTTCCACATTCTTCTATTCCTTTTTGTGGGACTCCAGAGAACCAGGAGCCCAAGGCACCACATGACCCTAAACCTCTCCAACAACCTCATGTTTTTGTTCCTGGTTTGAAATGACAGCCACTCTCACCCCCCTCTCCTCCTCCCTGGTGAGTGCAAGCAGAGGGCAGGATGGCTCTCTTGTCACCACCTCGACCCCAAGGGCCACAGAGGGAACTCCAGACCTAACCTGAGCCAGCAGGAGGGACAGCCTGGGCAACCAGGGGCTTCCCAAAGCTGGTGCAGGAAGGAGCGCTGAGGGAGGGAGGAGGGAATGAGTATTTTCTGGAGATAAAGGCTTGGGATTGCGACTTAAAACTGAAAACGAGACTGTATTGTTGAGGCAGGAAAAATCAGACAGGCCTGGGATCAAATTTCAGCTTTACCTCAAGCTGTGAAAATTTAGGCAACCTCTGGAATCCTAAGTGTCCTCCTTTGCTTTCCACAGTGCTGATTATCCCACAGTGGTGTTGCAGGATTTCATGAAATAATCTGCATAAGACACTGACCAAGGCCTTTGGCATATAACTCAGGAAATGGTTGCTATTATTCTTATTACTGGGATCCGTGTTATTGTTGTCGTAGTTGATAGTGAGTTAGAAATGAGGACTGGAGGCAGACTTTCTTGTTTGTAGAGACACTCAGCCATATCAAGTTGAGGGGAGAAGCACCCTGTGGTCCTGTGAAACCCCAGCCTTACCCTCTGGCGCCATCCTGTTGCCTCACACGCAGACCCCAAGGCTTCTGTTTCCTTGTAGCAGCTCACTTTACACCAGGAACAAGCTGCATCTTGGCAACTTAGAGTCACAGAAACTGGGCAACCCAGTCCTTCTCGCTGTCAGATAAAGGGGCCCCTGTTTGATTCCCGTCAGTGGCAAGGGATGACGCGCAGGCTGCCACTGAGCACGAGGGCAAGGCCAGAAGGAACAACTGTTGGGCCCGTGCCAAGGCCTTCGGAAAAAGCCGAGGTCCCAAGAGAGAACCCAGAGCTGCCCCAGTGGGGACTGCCTTCTGCTTTGTGCCACTCACTCTTTACTGGTACCCCTCCTTGTTTCTAGTGCCTCCAGCCCCCATCTCTGACAAGGAGGGGAGGACCAAGCTGAGACCTCGCTGGGTAGGTAGGTGATATCACAGACATTGGGGTTCCTCTCCTGGGGGAGGTGGTTTGGGGTGGTGGGGTTCGCCCTTCCCCACCAGGTCTGGGTGCCCACATATGACTGGAGGGCCAGGAAAACAATCCTAAGATCCTGAGAAGGGAGAGTCCACAGCCCGCAGCTTTACCGCACGCCATCTCCCTGCCCCCATCCCAGTTCCCTGTTTCTTCTTTCTATTCTGGCTTTCTCCTCTCCATCCTCCTTCCACTGCTCCTTCCTCTTTCTCCCCTCCTTCACCATAGGCTGGCTTTGCAAGTTTTCAGCTTCTGTTCCCAGACCCCCCTGTATAAACTGCGAGTCCCTCAGTTTCTCTCGTTCCTTCTCTCCCTCCGATTGCCTCACCCACAAGCAGGGATTCCTGCCTTCTCTGACAGAGGCTTAAAGGAGAGAAAAGCCCCAGGGCTGGGGTAGCTCAGGGCCCTCTGGGCACACGGGGGTCAGGCGCTGGCCTGTGTGGAAGAGGAAAGCATGAATTGGCTCGCAAGAGCATAAAGATGGCACAGACGAGTGGAGTGCAGTATTGATCGGGCTCTGGGTGACTCACCACCTCAGAGGAGGGGAGCTGGGAGAGTGACGTCATTGTTGGAGCTGCTGCTGAGGCTGGCAGCCGCACCGTACCCCTGCCCCGAGACCTTTTCTTGACTTGCTAGCTTCTTTTTGCCTCTCTATCACAGGGTAGGGCTGGGGAAACAGATTTCACCCTTACCACATTTAGAACCAGGCATTTAATGCATTTAGAATGCGGTTTTCTTAGACTGAGACCTTCCTTCCCACATCCTCACCTCCACTTCCTCTGCTCGTCTTAGTAGATGTACTAAAGCGCACGTGAGTGTTCACTGTCTCACACATGTGTGTACAGCTTATGCGCATGTGTGTGCACATACGCACGCACACTCGCACACACTCCCACCTGCCATCTGCTTCTGTCAGTGGGGGAAATAAGCTGGGCTCCCAAACAGTGCTAAGGTGCTCTAGGGGGCTGCTTCTCTTTGCCAGTGATCTGAAGAACTCCTTTGTGTTTTTATCTTTAGGCATCTTAATGCCATGTGCCTCTTGACTTCAGGAGCCACAAAACTGAACCAAAGTAAGCCTAGCATTCGAATAGGCATGTGTGTCCCTGAATATGTACATTTCAACACCATAACTGCAGGGAAAGTGGGAAGGGAGGAGGTTGGCAGGGGATGGGAATATGTGGAGGAAAATCATTTGAGCAGAGCCACAGACTTTAGAACCTGACTCCAAGAAGAGTGTCATCATCATCCCCCTCTCCCATGCACCTCTAAATTGAATGTATCTTTCCTTCTACATCCTGGGAAGAGAGATTGTTGAATCTTACTTGTTACCTAAGGCCCAAGAATCCAGCTAAGCTGGGGCAGAGGAAGTGTTCCATGTACGAATGTGAATATTAATGTAATGTAAATCACATGCAAATGCATTGAAAGCAAAAATAAATAGCTTGCAGGTCTTGAAAAAGAACAATTAGCCCAAAGTAAAGGCAGAGGAGGATCCACAGCCCATGTCATGGGGTGACTTTCAGGGTCTGGGTGGAGATTGAGGCCGCTGCCATCCTCTGGACTTGTAACGCATAGAAATGGTTTGTTTTGGCCACAAGCAACCAACTGACAAGTATTTGTCAAATGTCTCCCCTGACATGGTGGCAGAGGTGGATTTTCCATCAAGCTAATGAACCTTAAGCTCCTCATTTGCACAGGCCTCTTCCAAAGCCGTCACCTAAATTTTGTGTTCATAATTTTGTATTATTTTTCTTAAAGAGGGCATCCCCAAATTGTATAAGCTTTAGGATAGACAAAATGTGGGTCCATCTCTGCAATGGAGAGAATAGACTCTGTTCTTAATTGAATTTGCAGCCTCCTTTGAAACCATCTCTATCAGAGATGCCAGTCTGTCCTCATGACCCTATACACCCCTTCCTCCAGGTGCAAGAGGACCGGATGACCTCCCAGACTGCTCCTGGTTCCAGGACTCCACAACGGTCTGCCTTGAGGCTGGTGTAGGAGGAGGACGAAGGTGGCTGCTTTGTTATAAGGGAATGTGGCCCTCCTGCCCAGACCCTGAGAAACCTCAGAGAGCAAGTACCAGATAATAAATAATAACACCTTACATTTGTAGAGCCTTTGAGAGTTTCTAAAGAGAATCTGTCATTCGATCCTCACAACAACCTTGAGGCAAGGAGGAGACATATTATGGAGATTTGTTGTAGACAAGGAAACTGAGGCTCAGGGAGGTGAAGCTACAAATAATAAGAGCTTAGATTCACAACACTGTTGTACCAGCAAGCTATTGTGTTCATTTAATCTGCACCACAACCCTCGGAGCTAGGTACTAGTACCATCCTTATTTTAGAAATGGAGAAACTGCATAAGAAGGTTAAATAATTTGCCTTAGCGAGACCAAAGAGCAGCAGAGGCAAGATGGAAACTCAGGCAGTCTGGCTGCAGAGTTCATGATCTTTTTTTTTTTTTTTTAAAGATTTTATTTATTTATTCATGAGAGACAGAGAGAGAGAGAGGCAGAGGGAGAAGCAGGCTCCCAAGGAGCAGAAAGCCTGATGCGGGACTTGATCCCAGGACCCTGGGATCATGACCTGAGCCGAAGGCAGACACTTAACCATCTGAGCCACCCAGGCGCCCGCAGAGTTCATGATCTTGATCACGTTACTGCTTGGGATAACTTGTGCATGGTCATGGGCCAGAATTCAAATCTAGATCTGTCTGACCCCGGAGCCTGTTGTTGGCACCATTAGGCACTACCACCACCCTAATGAACAAGGAAACACCAGCACTTGTGGCCCGGGGCCTAGACAGAGAGACAGGGGACTGGTGGGAAGTTGAGGTGATTGGTCCAGGGACCAGGGTCTAGTCAGGGAAGGAAGGATGAGTACCAGTGTTCCTCCTGGCTGAAAGCTCGGGGTGGGAGGTAAGCCAGCCATCACCAACCTCAGAAGAGCCTGGAGAAACTTCTTGCCTCCTGGACCCTCAAGAACCCAAAGTCTTTGGCCATCTCTCCCCACTCCTGCAATTCTCTGACAAATGAGATCAAGATTATGGCCAGAGTGTGTTTGGGGAGATCACCATTGCAACAAAGTAAAGGATGATGGATTAGGGGTGAGGGTGAGTTAGGAGTCAGTTGCAGAAATCCAGGAGAGAAGTGAGGAGGTCCCGAATGAACTAAGGTAGTACCTGGTGTGCAGAAGAGAGCTGCTGCAGGAACAAACAAACGAAGGGTGGGCAGGGTGTCTTCTTCAAATGGCACAGCCTCCATTCAGGCCCCCGTGGAAGAAGAGGGATAAAGAATGTGGGAGGTATGGGGAGCAATAAACAATGAGGCGGGTAGCAGGAACAGCCCCTGGAAGCTGCCAGAAGTGATAACATCCCATCTTCCTGCTCTCTTGAGTCCCCCCAGGCCATGTGTGTGTGTGTGTGTGTGTGTGTGTGTGTGTGTGTGTGTTGAGAAGTGTCAGCCCAGGGCTCTGGGGCCACATCACAGGGAGGTGAGCTATGGGGAGCATCAGGGAAGCGTGATTTAGAGTCTCATTCCCACTGCCCTTCACTGTGCTGCAAGGACAGTTCAATGTAATATATAATTACCGCTGCCCAACAAGGCTGCACTGTACACAGAGCTCCCCACCTTCCTCCCGCTCCCTCCTGCCTGCCTTCAGACTATAAATCAGTTTTCAATCCTGAATGCTACCTGTAAATGTTCAAGCACAGGATCCTCGCCTCATATTCTACATCCCTGGGGGGTGATTCAGGCTCTGAGCAGTCCTCTTCCCCTAGTCCTGATTCTGACATCCATCCTATCCCCTAACTGATGGGAAAAGGAGAACTGGGAAAACTGGAATTGGCTCTAGAGTCTCTGGGGCCCTGGCTTGAGGAATGGAGGTGGGTGGCTCTGTGTCTTGATTCAGCCAGGACTGAGCTGGACAATGTGCAGCTCTGTAAACATGCTCTGGATCAAGTGGGAAGAAGGCATTGAAACTGACCCCTCCTTCCAGAATGGCAATTTTCTCCCAGTCCTGCAGGATATGCCAGAAGGAGGCAGGTGGGCCCCTTCCCTGGAAGGTCTCAAAAAACACAGTGCCCAGGGGCACCTGGGTGGCTCAGTCGCTTAAGTGTCCAACTCTTGATTTCAGCTCAGGTCTTGATCTCAGGGTCATGAGATCGAAGCCCACATTGGGCTCTGCACTCAGCACAGAGTCCATTTAAGATTCTCTCCTTCTGGTGCACCTGGGTGGCTCAGTCATTAAGCGTCTGCCTTCGGCTCAGGTCATGATCCCGGGGTCCTGGGATCGAGCCCCGCATCAGGCTCTCTGCTCCGCAGGAAGCCTGCTTCTCCCTCTCCCACCCCCCTGCTTGTGTTCCCTCTCTCTCTGTCTCTTTCTCTGTCAAAAAATAAATAAAATATTTAAAAAAAAAAAGATTCCCTCCTTCTGCCCCTCCCCCTACTTGCACACACACACACTCTCTCTCAAAATAAATAAATAAAATCTTTAAAAAAACCAAAACAAAACAACCACCACCCAAAAAGCCACAGTGCCCTTACCATGGGCTGACATGGGGTTGAGGAGGCACCAGTCATGGCTTTGCCCTGAGCTGGGATAGAAGTCCCATGGTGTACCTTGGGCGTGATAAAAGGACAAATCAAGAGAGGACAGAGAGAATTTGGATGTGTCCCTTCTCCCCTTTCTGCCTTCTGCTGGGACAATGGCACTAGTCTCAATGGCCCGCCTACATCCACTACTACCCTTCTCACATGCTCCTGCTGGATGGAACTCAGATCATGCCTTTTGTTTCTTGATTAAACCTCTTTGTCGGCTTCCCTCCTCCCTTAGAATACCAAGTTCCTTACATGGCTCACAAGACTTTACCTTGCTCATCTTAGCCATATCAACTCACTGGATACCATGCCTCCCCTCAGTGCTTTCTGTTTCTCCACCACTCCTGCCACAGGGCCTTTGCACTGGCAGTTCCTGCAATCTGAAATGCTTTTCCCCTGGGTTCCACTCTTCCCGCTCTGTTCCCATGTCACCAGACTTTGCTAATTACTTCATCTGAAGTAGGTCCCCCTTCCTATCTCAGCACCCTACTGTTCACTTTATAGTACTAATTATATCTTATGTAACTTGTAATTCTATATTCATCGGCTTGTTCCCTCATTTTCTGTGGGTTTTCCCCACTAGACCGGAATTTCTGCCAGGGCAGGGGTCACAGTGTCTTATCCACCACTGTATTCCAGGTGCTTCGCATAAAGCGTGGCATATAGTAAGCATTAATGAAATATTGTCTGAATAAACTGAACATATGGGAAGTGCTGCCAGAAGAAGTCTTAGCAGTTGAAGCCGTTTCTGCCTACCCTGTGGCGTCCCCACTTACAAACAGCAAACAATCAGATCAGTTCTTTCCCTAGTTCAGACGTGCACTGGCCCTGGAATGGAACCCTCCTCTTTCTCCCAGGGCCTCAGGCATCTTTCCTCTCATTTGGGAAAACTCTTTCAGCCAGGCCCCTCCAGGGACCATGGGTCAGTGGCCAGGATTCGCCACTTCCCACTCCCCATCAAGGTCCCTGGGTTGCTTCAAAGCATGGCTCAGCCCCAGTGTGCCCGCTGGTGGGGGCAGAGGAGAGGGGCATTGGAAGGAAGAGCGAGTGTGTGGGCTTGGGACTCAAAATGGGGACAGTGAAGGGAGTCTGAGGAGGCGGCTCTTCCACGCATTACAATATCCATAAAGTAAATGCAAATTAACCGAAAGCACCTTCTGAATAAGCAGCTTTTATTGAGGGAGCTGCTCTAATCCCTAAATGGCTTTATTGACCGAGAGGAGCTTCCTAGCGGGGGAGGGGGTGGGAAATGTGCACGCACTGTCAGGAATTGCTCCGCAGCGCCCTTGTCCCAGTGCTTTTAGATTCCAGACATGCTTCTTGTGGCTAATGGAACTTGCAGATCTCTAACCTCGGCTTCTACATTCCGCTCCCCTCCCCCACCGGAGTCTGGGGAGCCTGGCTTCTGCGTCTGCAGGAGGCTGAGGCTGCTAGATGCCGCATCGCTGGCCTGGATGATGAGGGAATCGGGGACGGTAAGCAAGTGAGTGTGGTTACCGTGACACAGCTTGGTGGGCTCTCTGGTGTAACTACCCCTGCGCACGTAAGACGTCCCCGTGCCTGTGTGTAAAGGTGTGTGTGCTGTGTGCACCATCAGGTTTGTGTCCGTTTACCCACACCCCTGGGAACAAGCATCACTGTGTCTGTGTCTTTGCCACTGAATGCGTCTCTCCCTGCCCCGTTCCCAGCACTGTCCCCAAACATTCCTACTCCTCCTCAGGTCTTCAGGTCGGCTC
>NC_058409.1:29615961-29624316 GCF_002201575.2 Neomonachus schauinslandi | reverse complement strand
CATGACTTATCAGAATGATAATGCACTGATGACACATGGAGGTCCCTGGGCCCTGGAGAGAAGCCAGAGAAGAACAACTGGGGACACAGTAGAGGTTGGTGGGGTTTGGGGGCTCAAGGACCTCAGAAAGCTCATTCCAGCCCTGTTCAGATTGTAGAGGGTGAGGGGATAGAGACAAAGGAGGCCCAGGAGGTGCTGGAAACAGCAATGTTCCCAGCCTGGCCTCCATTCCCTGCTTTCCTCTCTCTCTCTCTCACCCTCTGAAAGCACTCACCTTGGCAATGGAGCTGGGAAAGGTGAAGCTGGCTGTTCTACTGTTCCAGCCTCTGCCTCTCTGGCCCTCACCCAAAGCCAGTCCTGCCCAGAGATGGAGGGAGGGGGCCACTCCTTAGGAGCAGATGTACAGAATTCTGAGATGCGCAGGTTCACATAAACACGCCTTAGAGCACAAAAACTGGAAAGCTGTCCCTTGGAGGGGGGGTCGGTGAAGGCTAACTGGCCTCAGGGATCTTTAATAATGGATTTCGGGGGCACCTGGGTGGCTCAGTTGGTTAAGCAACTGCCTTCGGCTCAGGTCATGATCCTGAAGTCCCAGGATCGAGTCCCGCATCGGGCTCCCTGCTCAGCGGGGAGTCTGCTTCTCCCTCTGACCCTCCCCCCTCTCATGCTCTCTCTCTCTCTCTCAAATAAATAAATAAAATCTTAAAAAAAAAAAATAATGGATTTCGGCCCAGGTGAGTTGTCACTGGGGAAAGGAGAGTCAAGTCCAGAAGCTTGCAGAGCATCTATGCTGGAGGGACCTGGGTTACAAAAGCAGGGACTCTTCTCATTGGTCAGAAAAGATAAGTGATACCCCCTCCTAAAGGTTTCATAAAGCCTTCTGGCAGACCTGGGCTTGCAACACAAACGGGGTCATTCCACTGGAAAGTTCCTCCACCCCACTGCCACTGAGAGCAGCCATTTCTCCCTAGGCTGGAGAGATAGAGTCCCCTTAGCATAGCCTGGCACACGGTAAGTGTTCAACAAATATTGGCCATGGTGGATATTCGCATAATCTTCTGGTAGAAAGTCTCTGAGGGTGATCCCTACAGAGAGGGCTGAGCCTGTAGGACCCTGGGTGTCAGGAGGGTGGAGGGCAGTGGAAAGTAGGCATGGTGCCAAGATGCTCAGCTGGAACACCAAGGAGACAGGGACCTTGGCCTCCACCGTGGCCTCTCATTCCCCTGCCCTGGCCTCCCAGGGTCCTCTGTCCTCTGCCTGAGTCCTACAGGGAGTCCTCCCTCTGTCCCAGGCAGGCCCAGTGACCTTTCGCTCAAGTCTGCAAATATATTCTTGGCGAGTCTTGGAAATGAAATTGTGCTCAACATTTGTATAGGGCTTTTCTGCCGCCCAGCCCTTTACAGACATTAGCTAATTAAATGGAGGAGGAACAGGAGAAGGAGGGCTTGGCCTCTGTAGTTGGGATTCTAGGCCCTCCTGCCCTGGGCAGCTCTAGTCTCATTCCTCTCTCCTTTCTCTTTAAGGTTGGACTTACTTTATTTTATTTTATTTTTTTTAAAGATTTTATTTATTTGACAGAGAGAGACACAGCGAGAGAGGGAACGCAAGCAGGGGGAGTGGGAGAGGGAGAAGCAGGCTTCCCACTGAGCAGGGAGCCCGATGCGGGGCTCGATCCCAGGACCCCGGGACCATGACCTGAGCCGAAGGCAGATGCTTAATGACTGAGCCACCCAGGCGCCCCAAGGTTGGACTTACTTTAAAGAGGAAGCGACTCCTGGGGAGTTGGCCACCGAGGCAGAAAGCAAGGAAGGAGGGAGTTTGGCAGTATGCTGAGTAGGTTAGTGTCTTCCTGAGGGCACCGTGTCCCACTGCTGGCCACATCCAGCAACTGGCTGGGTCTGAAAGTACAGTTATAGATGTGCCATGAATGGGCCAGCCGCCTTCTCCCCCTTTGGAGGAGGGCATGAGGACAGGCGCAGTACTTACAGCCTGAGTAGGCTGTCAAAGATCCTTCCCAGGGGGCTAAGGGACACAGGCACACAGACTTTTGGCCTGGTCTAGGGACAGGGCTGACCACTGAGGCCACCTGGGAGTCACAAAACTGGACCCCAGTTCCTAGCCTAGAGACGCGCATAAACCTCTGGCCCTACCCACCCACCCCCATGCTCTTCCTGGCCTCGGGGGCTGGAGCGGGGCCATCACAGGATCAGTGGAATTTTTTACACTGCCTGTTCCCCAGTCTCAGCCCCTGCCTGTGAGAGAGCTGCCCTCCACTGGGCAGGAGGTCAATTCCCACAGGGGGAGGAGAAAAGGAGCAGGAGAGAAAGGGAGGGAGGGGGGAGACAGAGACAGAGAGAGACAGAGATATTGATGCTGGACTAGGACTGAGGGGAAAAACCAAGAGAGAAACAGACATCAGTTACAGAAACTGACCTAAGGAAGAAAGAGGCCATATTTCAGACGAGGACTGTAGGAGAAAAGAAGGAAGACTGAAGGAGAAGGAAGAAACAGCTCTACAGGTAACAACAGTGTCAGGATGAAGGATTTCTTGACACATCGAGGGGCAGCCCCATGTAGGAATCCCCCAGGAAGCCTCAGAGAGCTGCCAGAGGCCCCTGGAAGGAGAGCCCCACCACTCCCCCTCTCCCACCCAAGGACAGCATTTGCAGGTGCCCATCTCGGATATGTGGGCTCCTTCAGAGGCAGGCATGCATTCTCCTCCCTCGTCCCATTACTGGACCACGACGAGCCTGAAGACTTGGCCCCTGCTCCCAGGTGAGTCTATCCCGCCCCACCCCCATCCCCACCCCAGGCCTGCTCCTGCCTACCCTGCTCCCATCAGTCCACCAGGTGCTGACTGGGGAGTCAGCACCTCTGGAGGCCCCGCCAAGTCCAGCAGAAGGCCTGACCTCCCCTTACCATCATTATCTGTCTCATAAAAAATAGGCAGTGAACTTCATAAAACCAATTAAGATTTCAGGGCCAGGGTACAGGTGCAAGCAGAAGTCCAAGCAGCTCTGGCAACAGTGGGACCAAGTCCAAGGGCAGAGCAGCCTGGCAGCTCCCTCCCTTCAGGTCCGGCCACAAAGGCTACAGAGCTGCCGTGGATGTGCAGAAGAGGTTCAGGTTAAACCCGAGGAAGGACTGTCTGGTTGGCTGGAAAGGGCAGTGAACACTGGGATGGTTTCTTCCCTTTTGTGATGTGCAGCCCAACAGAGCCTGGTTTCTCCCTCCGCAGCCCTCTCTGGTTTCAGAAAACCTCAAGAGCTTCCCACCAAGTTACCAAGGCAACCGCAGCCCCACAGGATTCACAGTGACAATGGAGAGAAGGCAGAGACTGACAAGAGCCCCACATCTCAAGGAGAGCAGGGAGACAGAGGCTTCAGACCAGAGCAAACATCCCCTGCATCCCTCAAGGATGCTCAAGGAACTGTTTTCCTGCAGTTTGTGAGCTGACACAGCCCAGTCCCAGGTGGGTGAGAAGAGAGCATTAAAGCTTCCCTCACAGTCAGGCGGGAAGGGCGGGATCTCTCCCACAGCTTCCCACAACGGCAGACTTTGTGGCTCCTGGCCCCACTTTCAAAGGCCAATGGGATTCTCTTCTATAAGCACCTGGACTCTCCATGACGGCCCCGTTGGGAGACAGTGTAGCTAAGGGATCATGACCTCAAGCTGCTTTGGAATCAGAAGTGAGTTTGGCTCTTGGTTTGGTCACTCTCTGAAACCCTGTGACCTTGGGCAAGTCATTTCTCTCTCAGGTTCGATTTCCTTAGCTGAAAATGGGGATAATATGATGGAACTCTCAGGATTTAAAAATATCATATATATAATATGCTTGCATAGGGCCTGGCACTGGATCAGCATAAAAAAATTAAAGCTGTTAAAATTTTCTCATTAATATTACTATTTTAATTTTTATTACCGGTAAGTGCATGCCTCGTTTACTCATCTGTAAAATAGGGATCACAATTCAATGAATCATTTGACGATTACACAAGGCAAAGCATGTGAAATGCTTAGACCAATACTTTTCCCATAGAAAGTGCTCATTGAATAGGAGTCCTTGTTTTGATTCCTGTATCTCTCTTCTTCCCCCAGGGCCTTAGATTATGTATCGGGGAGCCATTACTGAGCTAGGCCCAAACTCTTAGTTCCCTAAGCAGTAGAGACCATGAAAATGAGGCTTCTGGAATCGTAGGGAGTGGGGGGTGGTCATTCCTAACAGCCATGCCAGTGAACACTAGACTTGCTTCTGGACCAGAAATGACTTTGACTTCTGCGCTCCCTCATTTCTGCCTCAGGAGCCTGAGCTTCTTCAAGCAGGCTGACGTCCAGTTAATGCCTAGCATCCTGGAGAAAAGGGGTAAAAGGTCATCTAGAATGGAAAAAGGTTTTGTCCCTACACAGAGGGTCAGATGCCAGGCTGAGGGAGGGGACACAAGAGAATGGATGAGAGGACCATGTGGGTGGGGCTACAATGCCTCTTCAAGGCTCCTATCTTTCTTTCTTTGGTCCAGCTGAGGTCTCATTTCTGTGAGGAGTTCTCTAATATGGCTGAGCAGCTGCAGACTGCTCCCCAACCCTCACCATCTTCCTCCCTGAAAACACCAATAGGCCCCCAGCGGCCAGTCACACACACTTCTGACCTTTGCAACCTACGAATAGGCTAATTTGTGATGCAGCCTTTGTCATGTGGGCCCCTTCCACACGTGGTTTCACAGTGTGAACTGCACAGGTGGGTGTCCCAGGGGCCTCCAGGGTGTGTCACAAGCTAAAGGGTGGGCTAAAACTTAAGGCGAAACCTCAGGGAGTGTCCTGGTTGACAGAGCTGGGAGACACAGGGAAAGGGCTCCATGCAAACTACAGAATTTGCTTCTCTGCAGATTTGCAACCAAAGGAGGCCCCATCCCGAACCTCTACTGCCCTGGAGAGCTTGAGAGTAAATGCCTCCATGGGAGTGGGCTGGGGCTGGGGTTATCAGGACCCCTAAGACATTGAGGAAAGTGAGGCAGTTCTCATGCTAGACCCAGCCAGGGCCCCCCACACTAACTTTGTCTTTCCCTTTCCCTTACCCCCTTCCTCAGTATTCTGGAAGACCTATTACTTTAAGGTTCACAGCAACCCCAAGGCCTTGTGGGATGAGGTGGAGCTCCTGCAGAGCCAGCCTCTAGGGAGAACCAATGATGCTGGGTTCTGATGTTAGAAACCAGGTCTTGAGGATGACTCAGTCACGGCCTCCCCCAGAATAAACTCACAGACTCGGGCCTGTGTCCTCAACTCTGCTGGCAAGAAAGCCTTTGTCTCCAGCCCAACGATCCCGTCTTCCACACCAGCCACCATGCCCTGGACTCTCTCCTCATTGTTTGGACAGAGAAGATATGGAGGTGCTAGAAGCCAAAGGCCAGGCTTTTCTTCTAGGGCTGCGGAAGCTGTCACCCTCCTTGTGCCCATAAGTCAGTGCCCCCACAGGCCCTGTTAACTGGAAAGGAGGAACTCCTGACGGTTGGTGGCTTTGGGATGACTGGGTGGGGGATGAGGAAATCTGAGGGACACAACTGGAAAAAAAAAAGCAGGAGCTGGGCCTTGGGAAGCCACCCCTTCCAGGGTTTCCCTGAGGGCAGAGAAGCCCCTGCTGTGTCAGCTCCAGGTTAGGAATGTGCCACACCCCTGCTCAGCACTCCCTGCCTCACCCCACCTCTATGTGCCTCCTAGATAGGTACAGGAACAGTCACAGAGGACAGTTAGGTCTGGAAGAGAAAAAGGTTGTTTTTGTTTTCTCCCCATGAGGAAGAGCCTAGTGGGCAGGACATGGGCAATAGCAACACAGATTAATCTGGAAGTCATTCTGAAGAAAATTCAGCTCCCCAAAGATAGCCAAACCAGGGTCAGGTGCTGGGGACTGGTAAGAGGCAAGAGTTATACTGTCCCCATACTGGGACCCACCTGGCCTCGGCCATGGTTCCTGGACGGAGACCTGCCCTACTAGCGGATCTCCTCAAGGCAGAAGTCCGATTCCTTCCAGCCCAAGGAGTCTCAGGGACAAGCTAGAAAAGCCTCTTTCTCAAGTCTCTGTCTCTGCCTGCCAGAAAGAGATTGCTTCCAGTTCCCAGAGGGCCTGCCCTACTCACCCTCCGACTGACAGGTGGACAGACAAAATTTCCCGTGTTCTCAAAGTTTAGGCTAAAGACAGCAGCCGAGAATCCTCTCGTTGGGATGACCCAGGAGCGCCCCCTGCTGTCTGATTTGGCTGAGGGCTGGAGGAAGGAAGGAGTATTGAAGCAGATTATAGTTGCCCCAGCAGAAGGGGCCACGCTCTATGTTGCCTCTTCTGTACACTGCCAGAGCCTGAATCAGAGCTGGACTTCCTTAGCGGTCTCTCAGGAAGGGAATTACGAGAGAACTGTTGACCAGGAACAAGGACACATGGGGACCCTGCAGCCTGGCCCCTGGGCACAGGCCCAGAGCGCTGAGGAGGCTGTCCAGTTTGCAGGTGTTCCTGGCTTCAGGAGAAAAGTCATGTTCTGTAGCAAAATCAGTCTTCTCCTCTGAGCCTCAAGAGAGAAGAGGCTGTACCACACTCAGTGAATCATCTCAGTGAGTGTGTGGTAGGGGGGGTCTCTGCCAGCCTTGGGGAGCACAGGAGAGAGCCCACTTCTCCCCAGCAACTCCCCCAGGTGCCAGGGGGACATGTCCAAATTTACCATTAATTATACAGATAACAATAGCTGTTTCCAAAAGGACCTCTGGCTCCATGTCTGCAAGCTCAGGAGAGACTTAAAGACTCTTCAGGTCTCTTGAGTTCCAACATCCTATGAGCCTATAGGATTCTACAGCCCATCCCTAGTGGCTGTCTTCTCTCCCAACCACACACCACTTCCTGCTCCCAGTTCTTCCTTTAATCTGATTTAAACTCCTCTTCCTGGGGCGCCTGGGTGACTCAGTCAGTTAGGCATCTGCCTTCCTGGGATCAAGCCCATGTCAGGTTCCTTGCTCAGCGGGGAGTCTGCTTCTCCCACTCCCCCTGCTTGTGCTCTATCTAGCTCTCTCTCTCTGTGTCAAATAAATAAAATCTTTAAAAAAAATAAACAACAACAAAAAAATAAACTCCTCTTCCTGCATCCTAAATAGTGGCAGCTAGAAATGTGTGTGGGTGGTGGGGGTGCGGGGGGTTCTTTCAACACTTCCCATTTTCCAGATCAGAGATAGAAAGGTAGGGAAAGAGACAGGACTTGGAGAAATTGGTGGAAGAGGTAGAAGCAAGATTAAGGAACGGAGAGATGATCAAGACCCAGCAAATATTTGAAAGAAACCATCTGCCGGGCTGGAGAGGTAGGGAATAAGCCTCAGCATTATTCTATCATTCTCCCTCTAAACACTTCATAGCTGCATCTCTGTGCACATGCGGAATGTAGGTTTGAGTGCACACACACCTACACGCACACCCTTGGATTGTGGGGAAGGCCTGGCTGTGTGGGGGGTTGGAGGGGGCAGCAGTCCTCTCTTGGCCCAGAGAATTCTGCCTCCACCTGCCTAATTATCTTCCCCTCATGCATCCTCCCTACCTTCCGGCCTCCAAGCCTTACAGCACTAGGTCTTTGTTCTTTCAAAACAGCTCCCTTTCTGAGTGCCACCTCCAGGAAGTGCTGAGCGGCTCAAATGGGGGTGGGGGTGGGGGAATGGAAGGGAGGAGAACCAGTTATCTTCCTTCCAGAGCACCACTCCATCAAAGGGTCCTCCTTTACCTCTTCTCCACCCCACCTCTGATCACTGCCAACAACAGTGCAAAAACAGCCCTCCTCATCCTGAGCAGTGGGCTGCAGGGGTTTGCCTACTTCCCAGGGCAGGAAACAGATGGGGCAGGGAGGGGGTGTCTGGGGCAGCAGCGTTCTCAGCAAAGCCAATACCCTCTGCCTCCCCCCCCACCTCATTACAGAACAAAAGGGAAAGAAAACCCTCGCAGTCAATCCCTACAGACATTTTGCACTTTGTAGTCACCCCAGCTTCCCCAAATCCCTATCCAGGCTGCTACCAACCCTGTCCTCCCAAGGTAGCCTTTATTCCCCAGATCTTGGAAAGTCACTCCAGGCTATCTCGCCCTGAAAGACAGATCTGCTCTTGGAATGCAGGGAGACAGTGATGAATTCGCCCACACACTAGCAACCTACTTCTATTAACTCTTATGTCTGAATAATTTCTTTAAATCACCAAGGATGAGGCTGGGGGAGGGGAAGGCAAGTCTGTGACATCAATCTTCAGTGAGGATTCCTTCTTCAAACCCAGCCAGAACCAGGCAGGAGAAAAGCCCTGTACACACACACACACACACACACACACACACACACACACACACACACA